>NC_133108.1:25982674-26095846 GCF_022965805.1 Primulina eburnea | reverse complement strand
GGTGCGATTCTTTAAGGTTGTAAATTAAGAGTTGTTTAGGTTGGTTGTTTATGTGGATTTATGGATTATTTAGCTTGTAATCTTGGATATTTAGTTGATATTGGTGTTATTTGTGGATTATTTGTTGTAGGTGGTGATCAAGAGCTAAGTTGAGGTGTTTGTTGTGGTTTGTAAGTGGAATTCATTCCTTTTGCTCACATGATTATATGTATGTGTTTCAAAGAGTTTATTGTGTTATTCCCTTTCATTTGATCCATAGTATGTATTGTTATATGTATTGGAGGCATTGTATGTCTCATTATTGATTAAAGGGAATACAAAGAGATATATAGAGTTCAAAGTGATTGTTAAAACCAGAGAAGATTTAAATGTTTTCGGATTGATAAATACATAGTCAGAGATTGCATGCAATATTAGATGATCATCGCCCAGAGGCTTATATCCCTCAGAGTTATCGGTATTTATATCGATTTGGGATACGAGCAACCCCAGAGCAGAGATACTATTGATATCAATCCCCAGAGCAAAAGAGAAATACCATCATATTTTATGCTATTGCTATTATTGATATTCAGAGTTTACAGTTCAGAGTTGATGGTATTTATGATTTCAAAGAGATGTTTTACAGAGTTATTGTTCATTGTTATATAAGAGTTCCACTTGCTGAGATTTATTCTCATTTCAGTTATTTTCATGTGATGCAGATCAGAGTGGTGCCTCGGGACGTTGACTGTAGATCGGGGGTCATATGCATACACCGTTGGAAGGAGGATTTTGGCATGATCATAGGAATGATTTTGTTTTTGTTATGTCATTTAAATGATCATGTATTTATTTTGTAAAGATATTTGATGAAATGTATTTTGAAACTCCTTCCGTATATTTTAAAGAGAAAATTTTATTTCCGCTGCGTATTTATTTTAAAAGAGGTCAGGGTGTCACATTTAGTGGTATCAGAGCGGTGTTCTTCGGACCAATGCATATGACTTCGTCTACTTTCAACTGTCCGGGTATGTTTTCTTTGCATCTATCTATTGTTATGTATTGATTGGTGTCTTGTGAGCATTGTAGAGTAGAGGATGCCTCCTAAGCGTAAGGCGTCAGAGGGGAGGAGATAGTTCGTCCTCGAGAGTTGTCGACGAGTTCGGCAAGTTACTGAAGGAGCAGGCTAAGGTTCACAGTGAGCAGATCCAGCAGTTGCTTAGACTGCAAGGAGCAGGCCAGGGCAGAGGCCAAGGTAGGGGCAGGTTGCTCCAGTAGCAGTTGGTTCTGATGCTATCTTTTCTGCGTTTAAGAGGATGGATCCACCCGAGTTTCCAGGCAGCTCCGATCCTTTAGCTGCAGTAGAGTGGGTCAAGGCTTTGGAGGCGATTTTTGATCATCTCCACTATGAGGACAGAGACCGTATCAGTTGTGCTGTTTTATGCTGGTTAAAGCTGCACGTTTGTGGTGGAATGCGACCAAGGTTGGCATTGATGTTTCTACTTTGAAGTGGTCTGAGTTTACTGAGCTTTTCTACGACAAGTACTTTCCTGATGCACTGCGAGCGAGGACGGTCACAGAGTTCTTGGAGCTTCGTCAGGGGAGCTTGAATGTAGATGAGTATATTCTCAGGTTCGAGAGGGTTGCCTATTTGCTCCGTACATTGCTACCCAGTGATAAAGATAAAGGCGCTCACTTCATTCGAGGCCTTAGAGCGGAGATCAGGCTTGATATCAATATGTCTAAGGCTGTGACTTTCAAGGAGATTGTGTCCAAGGCGTTGCTAGCAGAGCAGGACGAGAAGGATATCGCCAGGGAGAGGCAGGCGAGGTACCAGGCTAAGTGTTCAAAGAGGCCAGAGTTCAGGTCAGCGTGGCAGAGATCGATTCAAGGCGAAGGGCAAGGTGGATCAGAGTCCTAGGCCACCGTCAGTGCCAGTTGCTCCGTCTGATTCTGAGAGATCTTTGTGTCCCAAGTGTGGCAGACCTCATCGTGAGAGTGTAGATTTGGCTCTCGTTCTTGTTATCGTTGTGGCATGCCAGGCCATATTTCCAGAGATTGTCCTAAGGGAGCTAGCCAGGAGAAGGTGCAGGGTCGTATCTTTTCGATGACTAAGGAAGAGTATTAATCGTAATTCTTCTGTAATCTCTAGTTCCATTTTAATTTCAGGCAGAGTAGCTACTACTTTGATTGATACTGGTGCTACTCATTCTTTATGTCTGAATTGTTTTTGAGATCTTTGGGTATAGTTCCTTCTTGTTATTCCCCTCCAGCTTAGTGTTGTTTTGCCTTCGGGAGATGTTTTGTGCCCGACTTCCATAGTGTATGCGTGCCCCGTTCGTTTTGTTGATCGAGAGGTCTTTGCTGATTTGATTGTGATCCCGATGGTTGCCTTTGATGTTATTCTTGGCATGGATTGGCTGTCGACCTATCGTGCTGTTATTGATTGCGTTGCTAAGACGGTGACTTTGCAGATGATGGCCAGGGAGGAGTTCTCGCCAGCTCAGGTACTTCGCTGGTCCTTCCTTTTATTTCGTGTCTTGATGCTGAGAGGCTATTGTGTAGAGGTTGTGATGTTTTTCTGGCATCTGTTGTGGATGTGGATAGACTGATTAAGTTGAATATTGATGATATTGATGTGGTGAGGGAGTTTGCGGATGTGTTTGAGGATGATGTTCCGGGTTTGCCGCCGGATAGAGATGTAGAGTTTGTTATTGATCTTGCTCCAGGTACGGTTCCTATTTCTAAGGCTCCGTATAGGATGGCTCCTACCGAGATGAAAGAGTTGAAGACGCAGTTGCAGGATCTTCTAGATAAGGGTTTTATTCGTCCGAGTTCTTCGCCTTGGGGAGCTCCGGTTCTATTTGTTAAGAAGAAGGACGGGTCTTTGCGTCTGTGTATCGATTACAGAGAGCTCAACAAAGTGACGATCAAGAACAAGTATCCGTTGCCACGGATTGACGATCTATTTGACCAACTCCAGGGTGCCACTGTTTTCTCGAAGATTGATCTTCGGTCTGGCTACTATCAGTTGAAGGTTAAGGAGTCTGATATCCCTAAGACGGCTTTCAGGACCAGGTATGGTCACTATGAGTTTCTCGTGATGTCTTTTTGTTTGACCAATGCCCCTTCTGTTTTCATGGACCTGATGAACCGTGTGTTCAAGCCGTATTTGGATAGCTTCGTCATTGTTTTTATCGACGATATCTTGATCTATTCCAAGACCAGAGAGCTTCATTCAGAGCATCTCAGAGTTGTTCTCCAGTTGTTGAGAGAGCGGAGGTTGTTTGCCAAGTTGAAGAAGTGTGAGTTTTGGTTGGATCAGATTTCTTTTCTAGGCCATGTCGTTTCGAGGGATGGCATTGCTGTTGATCCGATGAAGATAGAGGCGATTCAGAAGTGGCCTATTCCTACGACTGTTTCAGAGGTACGCAGTTTCCTTGGTTTGGCGGGTTATTATCGTCGTTTCATTTCGGACTTTTCCAAGATTTCCCTGCCATTGTCCAATCTGACGAGGAAGACTGTGAAGTTCGAGTGGTCTATAGATTGCCAGAGCGCATTTCAGGAGTTGAAGGATAGATTGACGTCAGCTCCTATTCTCGCATTGCCCAGTGGTTCAGAGGATTTTGTGGTCTTTACCGATGCGTCGAAGAAGGGTCTCGGTGCAGTGTTGATGCAGAGAGGTAAGGTCATTGCCTATGCTTCTCGCCAGTTGAAGGATTATGAGAAGAATTATCCGACGCATGATTTAGAGTTGGCAGCTGTGGTTTTCGCCTTGAAGATTTGGAGACATTACTTGTATGGCGAAAAGTGTGAGATCTTCACAGACCACAAGAGTTTGAAGTATCTGTTCTCGCAGAAAGAGCTCAATATGCGGCAGAGGAGGTGGTTAGAGCTGGTCAAAGATTACGATGTGACTATCAGTTATCACCCAGGGAAGGCGAATGTTGTGGCTGATGCTTTAAGCCGCAAGTCGAGTGTTTCATTGAGTTCTTTGATTCAGAGACCGTTACTGATGGATTTGCAGAGAGAGGATATTGATCTGGTGATTCCAGGCACCATTGCTCGTCTTTCAGCGTTAGTTATTAGATCTTCATTGACGGACAGGATTCGTAGAGAGCAGTCGACTGATGTTCAGTTGACAGAGTTGAGAGATAGAGCAGAGATTAGAGGTAATTCAGAGTTTGCCTTGAATGGTGATGGTTTGGTGACTTTCAGAGGTCGTATTTGTGTTCCTTCTGGCGACGATATTCGTAGAGATATTCTGACAGAGGCTCATACCGCGCCGTATTCGATTCATCCAGGCAGTACGAAGATGTATCAGGATCTTCGTCGACTCTACTGGTGGCCAGGTATGAAGAAGGATGTTGCCGTATTCATTTCTCAGTGCCTTACTTGTCAGCAGGTGAAGATTGAGCAGCAGAGACCTGCTGGGACATTGTTGTCGTTGCCGATTCCTCAGTGGAAGTGGGAGCATATTACGATGGATTTCGTGACTGGTCTTCCCAGAGTGCGGAGAGGTTTCAATTCTATTTGGGTTATCGTTGATAGATTGACTAAGTCAGCGCACTTTCTTCCAGTCAAGACGACGTATTCGATGAACCAGTATGCCGAGGACTACATAGCAGAGATTGTCAGACTTCATGGTGTTCCTGTGTCGATCGTGTCTGATCGTGACCCCAGATTTACTTCAGAGTTTTGGAAGAGTTTGCACAGAGCTATGGGTTCGCGATTAGCGTTCAGTACAGCCTATCATCCTCAGAGCGATGGTCAGTCAGAGAGAGTCATTCAGATTCTTGAGGATATGCTCAGAGCTTGTACTATTGACTTTCCAGGTAGCTGGGATTCTTTGTTGCCTTTGGTTGAGTTCACTTATAATAATAGCTACCAGGCGACGATTGGCATGGCACCGTATGAGGCACTTTATGGCAGGAAGTGCAGGTCTCCCTTGTATTGGGACGAGGTTGGTGAGAGGAAGATGTTGGGACCAGAGTTGGTCCAGCAGACTGCTGATGTTGTTGCTGTTATCAGAGAAAGGATGAAGACTGCCCAGTCCAGACAGAAGAGCTATGCAGATGTTCGTCGCAGACCTTTGCAGTTCGAGATTGGCGACCACGTGTTTCTGAAGATAGCACCTCTCAAGGGTGTGATGAGATTTGGTAAGAAGGGCAAGTTGAGTCCTAGATTTATTGGTCCATTCGAGATATTGGACAGAGTTGGCGATCGAGCCTACAGATTAGCCCTACCTCCAGATCTTGACAGAGTTCATAATGTGTTTCACGTTTCGATGCTCAGGAAGTATGTTGCAGATCCTTCCCATGTTCTTCGCCATGAGCCATTGGACTTGACGCCGAATTTGACATATCAAGAGATTCCGATTCAGATTTTGGATCGCACAGTTAGAGTTCTGAGGAACAAAGAGATCGGCATTGTCAAAGTTCTTTGGAGGAACCATTTGATAGAGGAGGCTACGTGGGAACCAGAGGATGAGATGAGAGAGAAGTATCCTGAGTTGTTCGTGCCGTGACGTCAATTTCGCGGACGAAATTCCCTTAAGGGGGGGAGATTGTAATAGCCGAGCCCGGTGTACGGTACGATTTAAGTTTCGTTTGTTATTTGGGATATTTGATTAGATGTTCAGAGTGTATTTTTGGGCTATAGTATTGTTAGTTTTATTGTCTTGAGGTGTTGGTTGATGTTGGTTGTTCGTTTCAGAGTTTCGGTTTGATTTTTGTTGCATGGGAATAGTGTTTTGCCGTGAGCACACCGCACCCGCGGTGATGTAGAGACCGCCCCTGCGGTAGAGACCGCACCCGCGCTGCTTGCGTCGCCGCACCCGCGCTGTTCGTGTTCCAGAATTTTTGAGTATGCCGTAACTTAGGCGCACCCGCGGTCTTTGTGTTGGCGCACCCGCGGTGAAGGTATGGGCGAGATATTTAGTCGATTTTGGAGTGGTTGGCTATCACTTTTCCTTTTTCTTTCCTTCTCATTTTCGCATTTTCTCTCCATTTTAGGGTTTTTCATCATTTCTTTCCTTTCCTATCTTCGATTCAAGCGTTTGTTTGGAATTTCGACTTGAGTTCGACGTTCTCCTTGGTGCTAGGAAGCTTGGGTAAGCTTTTGGTGCGATTCTGTTTAGGTTGTAAATTAAGAGTTGTTTAGGTTGGTTGTTTATGTGGATTTATGGATTATTTAGCTTGTAATCTTGGATATTTAGTTGATATTGGTGTTATTTGTGGATTATTTGTTGTAGGTGGTGATCAAGAGCTAAGTTGAGGTGTTTGTTGTGGTTTGTAAGTGGAATTTCATTCCTTTTTGCTCACATGATTATATATGTATGTGTTTCAAAGGGTTTATTGTGTTATTCCCTTTCATTTGATCCATAGTATGTATTGTTATATGTATTGGAGGCATTGTATGTCTCATTATTGATTAAAGGGAATACAAAGAGATATATAGAGTTCAAAATGATTGTTAAAACCAGAGAAGAATTTAAATGTTTTCGGATTGATAAATACATAGTCAGAGATTGCATGCAATATTAGATGATCATCGCCCAGAGGCTTATATCCCTCAGAGTTATCGGTATTTATATCGATTTGGGATACGAGCAACCCCAGAGCAGAGATACTATTGATATCAATCCCCAGAGCAAAAGAGAAATACCATCATATTTTATGCTATTGCTATATTATTGATATTCAGAGTTTACAGTTCAGAGTTGATGGTATTTATGATTTCAAAGAGATGTTTTACAGAGTTATTGTTCATTGCTATATAAGAGTTCCACTTGCTGAGATTTATTCTCATTTCAGTTATTTTCATGTGATGCAGATCAGAGTGGTGCCTCGGGACGTTGACTGTAGATCGGGGGTCATATGCATACACCGTTGGAAGGAGGATTTTGGCATGATCATAGGAATGATGTTTTGTTTTTGTTATGTCATTTAAATGATCATGTAGTTATTTTGTAAAGATATTTGATGAAATGTATTTTGAAACTCCTTCCGTATATTTTAAAGAGAAAAATTTTATTTCCGCTGCGTATTTATTTTAAAAGAGGTCAGGGTGTCACAAATGTACTCCCATTTCTATTCAGAACTATACGAAATCTGTAATAATCTTCTGATTTCTATCTTTTTGTCTTCTTCTGTTAGCAATTCAGACTTATCCGTACAATTTCTGCCAACATTTCTGTACAAATTCTGTTACAACTGATCTAATCTGTTTATATCACAACTGTCTGTTCGAGTAACGTACATTCACAATTATCGGAATGAAAACTGAATCCACAACTGTTCGGTTCTGACGTTATCTGTGAATTCAGATTCGAACCATTCTGTATGAACAATCAGTTAATAACATAAAATAAAGAAGAAATACCTACCTGGTATTCGGCTCTGACTATCAATATCAAAATCTGTAACCAATTCTGAAACATTCTGATATTATAACATAATCAGTCCCATATAACACAAAATCAAATATCTGTTATTCTGACTGATGTTCTGTTCTGATTATTACAAACAAGTTCTGAACATTCTGATCACATGTCTGACTGTTTACACTAATCTGTATCAAACACTGATTCACAATAACAGTAATATCTCATCAGGTTCAGAATAGAAAGACCCTATACAGGTCTAGTGAGTTTAAGAAAACTCATAAAATAACAAAATCAAGCAACTGTAAATTCTGTCTATCTGACCAATCCTCATACTGCCCAGATCAACTGCTATATCTTATCTGCAAATAACATATGCTCCCAACAATATAAGATATTGCACAAATACTGATGTAGAACAATAACAATACTCCACAGATATATATCAATGAGAGAATAAATAATCAGAATAAGATAATCTGCAGATAATAAATTTCTGACATTTCTGGAATTCTTGATCTTTCTGTCTTAACTGTCTAAATCAATCGATCTTCAGATACTGCATATTCTGAATAAACACTGTATCATTAACTGCATACCGGATTCATACCTGACCCATTTCTGTATACAATGATCATAGTTATCTGAATATTTAACCCAATCTTCAAATATTCAATATAATCAATCAAATGCTGCAATATATCAATAAATCATAGATATACCAAGCATAATTTTCACAATACCTCTGAACATAAAATCTATCAATTTAGAAACAGAACTGAACTATCTTCCAGAGAAATACTCAATCAACTGGATTTCTCAGCTAATGTTCTTTTATCTGTCAATTATATCTATTCTGTCAATCATTCTGTACTAAGTTCTAATATACCAGCAATACTCGGTATTGATTCAATTCTGAAATCTACCTTTCTGATATCAAACACATCTGAAATCTTATCTAGACAAACACCAGTCAACTATTATATTACTAGCAACTCTGTCACTGCTAGACTCGATTTCAATGAATCTATTGAATACATAAGGATACCATCTGTTCCTTGCTGTAATAATCGAGTCATAAACAGTACAATAATTTAAGGAATTCTGGATCTAGAATCCTTACCGGAATTCTCCGTTTATCAGCCAGATCTGGTCTGAATCTTACCATTTCTGGCACACATTCTACGATATTTCTGTACTTGTTTAGCATATACATGTCAATACTGCAATCAGAATCATATAACACAAGTACATCGCAATCTAGTTCAATCTCATTCTTATCTAACCGTATTATATCATATGTCACAGACATTTCTGATATCAACATATTCCTCAACAACCAAGGAATCAATACTACAGTATACACAGACCCAACAGATATAGCATATCTCCATGCTACTCAATCACAGTGTAAGGCTCGAGAATTATCGATATTATTGATGTTGGAATTGTAGAGATAAGAATGCACAATTATGAGATTTTGAGCAGCAGGGCCGAAGCCACACCGCACCCGCGGTGCTAAGACTACCGCACCCGCGGTGTAGGTGACAGAAATTGGTGAATTTTTGCGAACAGACACCGCACCCGCGGTGCTAGCACGACCACACCCGCGGTGTGAGACCGCACCCGCGGTCATGTAAGGACCGCACCCGCGGTCTAGGTGCAACATTTTTGGATGGACTCGCCGTGAGCACAGCGCACCCGCGATGCAAGAGGAGCGCACCCGCGGTGCTGCATGCGAGAGATCCACATCCTTTTCTTAGCTTGACACATGGCATGTATATATATACAAAATGGCTGAATCTTCATCCTTCATTTCAGCTGCTAAGAGCACCGAGAGTTCCTTTTTCCTTCTTCTAAGTTTCTTCATGATAGAATTGAGATTATGCAACAACTAGCTATCCGATTTTAATTCCGAGGTAAGATTTGTGTTCCTTGCATTGACGGCTACAAAGTGACGTAAGTTTGATATAATTCCAGCATGATTCAGATTGTGGATGTTGGGGAACTTATGATTTTGTTGCGAATATATGTTCTTGATATATAGAGCATCGTATATTTGTTATCAGATCGATTTTCGGACACCGTATACGAGCCTTGCGAATTTCCAGCATGTATATTGATATTGATTGGAAGAATTGAGCATATTATATTGTGTTGATGAGTATATTATGAAGATTATGAGTTGTGGCTATGGTATATATTGTTTGTTGAGATTGAGTTGATCGGTATTGCGAGAATACGCTGTTATGCCGTAGATTTGTACCGAGATTTATTATTGATTGGCATATATGTTGCTTTGAGTTAGAGATTGATATTGGGTGTCTACACATTGCCGTTTCAGATTTGAGGTGACAGGTTTGACATTGGATTCGAGATCTCGACAGACGATTCGACAAGAAAGGTATAATTCATGTGGTCACGGGATTGCACAACTCGATTCAGATTTGATACGAGTTTCCCTAAATCACATACTAGATTGTTATTACATTGATTATGTAATGCCTTGTTTATTGATTTATATTCGAGTCCTGAGATAGGAGAGATTGGCAGACTTGCCAAAAACTAGACGTTTCGGTGTATCGACGCATAGGAGCAGATTTGCTATATGTGTAGACCCTCGATACAGAGTTGACCGAAGTCTAGGAATAAGACGTACCGTTGCCCCGAATGGTTGGGTAGGTAACAGACCGTCTTATTCACACCGGGATCCCTAGATTAGAAAAGAGTCGAGTCAAGATTTGAATTGTTGAATACAGATTTGTATTCTACTACATGTTTAGATGTATATTCATGTTACTTGATTTATGTTATGCATTTGTACATGATTTATTACATTGCATGCATCCATGTTTTATACTGGGAGATGTTCTCACCGGAGTTATCCGGCTGTTGTCGTGTCTGTATGTGTGCATGGCAACAGGTGGGGCAGGATCGGGGTCACGAGCTAGATGAGAGATGATGATAGCGTGGAGATCTCGGGCATTGCAGATTACTAGTGTTTTTCTTATGAAACTTGTACTACTTATGTTGTATTTGAGATTCGAACACTAGTGTATGGTTGTAGTAGACAGATATGTATGTACATTATGTTGTTTATTTCAGTTAACGATATGTTATGCTTTATCTATACATTTGAATTAATGTTAAAAGCAAATTTTTGACCCACATTTTCGAACAAAGATCCAATTAAATCCCAAAAGAATTGAGTTAGAGCCCGGGTCCCCACAACAGGTGGTATCAGAGCAGTGGGTTCTGTAGACTGAAATAGAATAGAATGAGCGGGGTAGATCGAGTCATCTTCCTTGCTTTTGAGATGCTAGCATGCTTTATTGCTTTCCCTATTATATGTTGTGTTGTATTATCTGAATTGATTTACAGCATTTCAAGCCTGAATTAGAACCGATTCTCGATCAGAGGTATATGATCAGAGGAGGGCTGAGACAGATGACATTGATTATGTACTAATCAGTTTGATAATCAGATTTATGCCGCCTAGACGAGTGCCACAGCCAGAGCAGGGTAGCACATCAGGTGTACAGATGGATGTTACCGCTACACCGATGGAGACTTTATTGAAGAGATTCCAGTCTTTCCATCCGCCTACTCTGAAAGGCACAGAGAGTGCAGTAGAATGCGAGAGCTGGCTCGATGATATCGAGATGTTGTTTGAGTCTTTGGCTTACACTGATGAGCGACGTGTGAAGCTGATAGGGCATCAGATGCAGGAGGTTGCAAAGAGCTGGTGGTTGACTACAAAGAGAGCCTTGGAGCACCGAGGCATTGATATCACGTGGAAAGTCTTCAAAGACGAGTTCTATCAGCGCTTCTTTCCCGTCTCCTACCGGAAAGATAAGGGAGCTGAATTTGCGAATCTGAAGCAGGGACAGTGGAACATCGAGGAGTATGTTGCTAAATTTTCTGCATTGCTACGATTTGCACCGCATGTGGCCGGGAACGATGAGGCAGTGGCCGATCAGTTCATCAACGGATTGAATCCGGATGTTTTTACTTTGGTGAACACGGGCCGACCTAGTACTTTTTCCGAGGCACTGAACCGAGCAAAGGGAGCAGAGGCTGGCTTGATCAGGCAGCGAGGAGCTTCCTACGGTGTTCAGGGGCAGAGACCGCCACAGTCTACTACCGTACAGTTTCCACCACCTCCTCCTCGTTTTGACAGCGGAGCTAGTGGTAGTGGTAAGAAGGAATTTCTGAAGGCTAAAGGCAAACAGTTTAAGAAATCTGGGAGTAGTTCATCGAGTTCGAGTGGATCTCGACAGAGAGGTCAGGGGTCCGAGTATAGTGGTGCATACTGTGGTTCGTGCGGAGGGCGACATGCGACGGAGCAGTGTCAAGGAGTTCTGGGACGCTGTAACATCTGTAGGCAACAGGGACATTTCGCCAGAGTTTGTCCCCAGAGAGGTGCACAACGATTCCAGAGCACAGGATCATTAGCACCAGCGCCACAGATGGAGAGACAGGCATCCTCTGTGCACTCTTTTCAGCCACCCTCCACACAGACTCAGCAAAGACCAGGAGGTAGTCAGACTGTGAGTCAGCCTCCCAGACAGCAGGCACGTGTTTTTGCCCTGACAGAGGAGCAGGCGCAGGAGGCGCCAGATGACGTCGTTGCAGGTAACTGTTTTCTTTGCGGTTATCCTGCATATGTGTTGATTGACACAGGGGCATCTCATACATTTATATCTGAACATTTTGCATTGAGACATTCATTGCCTGTTGAGTCGTTGTCGACAGTAGTGTCTATAGCTTCTCTGTTGGGAAGTGGTTTGATATCTGTGACTACTGTTAGACACTGTATGCTTCAGTTTGAGGGGCATGAGATTGATCTTGATTGTGTAGTACTTGGTTTGGCTGATTTTGATTGTATAGTTGGTATAGACATGTTGACCAAGTACAGGGCCACGGTAGATTGTTTCCACAAGATTGTCAGATTCAGACCTGAACTGACAGATGAGTGGAAATTCTACGGCAAGGGTTCCAGATCTCGGATTCCCTTAGTATCTGCTTTGACTATGAGTAGATTGCTTCAGAGAGGAGCAGAGGGCTTTCTTGTATATTCAGTAGATCTACTGAAGTCGAGCCCAGCATTGGCAGATTTGGCAGTGGTTTGCGAGTTTGCAGATGTTTTTCCTGATGAGATTCCAGAGTTGCCTCCAGTTCGAGAGGTTGATTTCAGCATAGATCTTATGCCCGGTTCTGTTCCTATTTCGAGAGCTCCGTATAGGATGGCGCCGATAGAGCTGAAAGAGTTGAAAGCACAGTTGGAGGATCTTCTGTCCAAGGGATATATCAGACCCAGTGTATCACCTTGGGGTGCTCCGGTGCTTTTCGTTAGAAAGAAAGATGGTTCGATGCGACTATGTATTGATTATAGGCAGCTGAATAAGGCAACAGTGAAGAACAAGTATCCTTTGCCTCGCATCGACGATCTGTTTGATCAGTTATAAGGATCTTCGGTATATTCGAAAATCGATTTGAGGTCAGGGTATCATCAGCTCCGAGTTAGAGACGTTGATATTCCGAAGACTGCATTCCGAACCAGGTATGGACATTACGAGTTTGTTGTTATGCCTTTCGGTTTGACGAATGCACCAGCGGTGTTTATGAGTTTGATGAACCGCATTTTTCAGAGATATTTAGATGAGTTTGTAATTGTGTTTATCGATGATATTTTGGTGTATTCGAAGAGTTTGACTGAGCATGCAGATCACCTGAGGATTGTATTGAAGACTTTGAGAAATGAGCGGTTGTATGCCAAACTGTCCAAGTGTGAATTCTGGCTGAGACAGGTTGTCTTCTTGGGGCATATTATATCTGGAGATGGTATTGCGGTAGATCCGAGTAAAGTTGAGGCTGTGATCAGTTGGCCGAGACCGACTTCTGTGCCTGAGATACGCAGTTTCATGGGTCTAGCCGGGTATTATCGTCGTTTTATTCGAGATTTCTCCAGTATAGCGAAGCCAATCACTCAGTTGACCCAGAAGAATATGCCATTTGTGTGGTCCGAAGATTGTGAAGCCAGTTTTGTAGAGCTGAAGAAGAGGCTGACTAGTGCGCCTGTCTTGACGATTCTTGCAGGTACAGGTGAGTTCGTTGTATACTGTGACGCATCTCACAGAGGGCTTGGATGTGTTCTTATGCAGCGAGGGCACGTGATAGCATACGCCTCTAGACAGCTGAAGCCACACGAGACTCGTTATCCGATTCATGATCTTGAATTGGCGGCGATTGTATTTGCACTCAAGATCTGGCGTCACTATCTGTATGGCGATAAATTTGAGATCTATTCCGATCATAAGAGCCTGAAATATCTCTTTTCTCAGTCAGAGTTGAACATGAGGCAGCGACGATGGCTTGATCTGCTGAAAGATTTTGATTGCGAGATCAAGTACCATCCAGGAAAGTCGAATGCAGCGGCAGACGCCTTGAGTCGAAAGGTATGTGCTCTTTCCTTGTCGACTGTAGGTGTATCGAGTTTAGTAGAAGATTGTTGCTTGTCTGGATTGACATTTAATACAGAGAGTAGACCGTTGCGACTTGCTGCGATTCAGATATAGCCAGACTTGATTTCGAGGATCAAAGAAGCACAGAGAACTGATCCGAGTGTGCAGAAATCGATTGATATGGTCAGAGCTGGACATATCTCAGAATATCAGGTCAGAGATTCTGTTCTGTATGTGAATAACCGCTTAGTGGTGCCAGAGATTTCAGATTTGAGACGACAGATCATGTCGGAAGCACACTGTAGTCGGTTCAGCATTCATCCTGGTGGCAGGAAGATGTATAACGACTTGAAGACACAATTCTGGTGGAAGCAGATGAAGACAGACATTGCAGAATTTGTGTCTAAGTGCCTGAATTGCCAGCAGGTGAAGGCAGAGAGAAAGAAGCCCGGAGGTTTACTTCAGAGTTTGTCTGTTCCTGAATGGAAATGGGACCACATTTCCATGGACTTCGTGACGAAGTTACCTCGATCTTCGCGGGGCTGTGACGCGATTTGGGTTGTGATAGACAGACTGACCAAATCAGCGTGCTTTATTCCGTACAGGATGACTTATCGACAAGATCAGATGGCAGCGTTGTATGTCAGAGAGGTCGTCAGATTGCATGGTGTGCCGAAGTCGATCGTATCAGATCGGGATCCACGATTCACTTCTCACTTTTGGCACAGCTTGCAGCAGGCTTTGGGTACGACTTTACACCTGAGCACTGCTTATCATCCCCAGACGGACGGACAGTCAGAGCGGACTATCCAGACTTTAGAGGATATGCTGAGAGCTGTAGTACTAGATTTTGGTACTAGTTGGCAAGATTCATTGCCATTGTGTGAGTTTTCATACAACAACAGCTATCAGACGAGCATAGAGATGGCACCGTTCGAAGCTTTATACGGAAAGAAGTGCAGATCTCCGTTGTACTGGGATGATATTTCTGAGGTACCAGTGTTGGGGCCTGATATGATTCGTGAGATGACAGAAAAAGTGAAGATCATTCAGAAACGAATGAAGACGGCACAGGATAGGCAAGCGAAGTACGCCAATATTAGACGCAGACCGTTAGTATTCGAACAGGGAGACAGAGTATTTTTGAAAATTTAACCTTTCAGAGGCGTTGTCAGATTTGGCAAGCGTGGGAAGTTGTCCCCTAGATACATCGGTCCGTATGAGATTTTTGAAAAGATTGGCGATCGAGCTTACAGACTTGCTCTTCCTCCTTCACTGTCCGGTATACATGATGTTTTTCATGTATCGATGTTGCACAGATACATGCCGGATGATTCTCATGTCATTCAACCTGAAGAAGCCGAGTTAGATCAGACATTGAGCTACGTCGAGCAACCGATACAGATTTTGGATCGGAAGGAAAAGAAGCTTAGAACCAAGACTATTCCGCTGGTGAAGGTTCAATGGAATCGTCATGGCATCGAGGAAGCAACTTGGGAGACAGAGTCTGAGATGAGACAGAGGCATCCCGAGCTATTTGTATGATGTGAGTTTTCTTTCAGTTCTAATGTCATTTCTTCCTTTACTATGATTGATTAAGTTGTTTGCGAGTTCGAGGACGAACTCCTGTCTAAGAGGGGGAGAAATGTAAGGCTCGAGAATTATCGATATTATTGATGTTGGAATTGTAGAGATAAGAATGCACAATTATGAGATTTTGAGCAGCAGGGCCGAAGCCACACCGCACCCGCGGTGCTAAGACTACCGCACCCACGGTGTAGGAGAAATTGGTGAATTTGTGCGAACAGACACCGCACCCGCGGTGCTAGCACGACCGCACCCGCGGTGTGAGACCGCACCCGCGGTCATGTAAGGACCGCACCCGCGGTCTAGGTGCAACATTTTTGGATGGACTCGCCGTGAGCACAGCGCACCCGCGATGCAAGAGGAGCGCACCCGCGGTGCTGCATGCGAGAGATCCACCTCCTTTTCTTAGCTTGACACATGGCATGTATATATATACAAAATGGCTGAATCTTCATCCTTCATTTCAGCTGCTAAGAGCACCGAGAGTTCCTTTTTCCTTCTTCTAAGTTTCTTCATGATAGAATTGAGATTATGCAACAACTAGCTATCCGATTTTAATTCCGAGGTAAGATTTGTGTTCCTTGCATTGACGGCTACAAAGTGACGTAAGTTTGATATAATTCCAGCATGATTCAGATTGTGGATGTTGGGGAACTTATGATTTTGTTGCGAATATATGTTCTTGATATATAGAGCATCGTATATTTGTTATCAGATCGATTTTCGGACACCGTATACGAGCCTTGCGAATTTCCAGCATGTATATTGATATTGATTGGAAGAATTGAGCATATTATATTGTGTTGATGAGTATATTATGAAGATTATGAGTTGTGGCTATGGTATATATTGTTTGTTGAGATTGAGTTGATCGGTATTGCGAGAATACGCTGTTATGCCGTAGATTTGTACCGAGATTTATTATTGATTGGCATATATGTTGCTTTGAGTTAGAGATTGATATTGGGTGTCTACACATTGCCGTTTCAGATTTGAGGTGACAGGTTTGACATTGGATTCGAGATCTCGACAGACGATTCGACAAGAAAGGTATAATTCATGTGGTCACGGGATTGCACAACTCGATTCAGATTTGATACGAGTTTCCCTAAATCACATACTAGATTGTTATTACATTGATTATGTAATGCCTTGTTTATTGATTTATATTCGAGTCCTGAGATAGGAGAGATTGGCAGACTTGCCAAAAACTAGACGTTTCGGTGTATCGACGCATAGGAGCAGATTTGCTATATGTGTAGACCCTCGATACAGAGTTGACCGAAGTCTAGGAATAAGACGTACCGTTGCCCCGAATGGTTGGGTAGGTAACAGACCGTCTTATTCACACCGGGATCCCTAGATTAGAAAAGAGTCGAGTCAAGATTTGAATTGTTGAATACAGATTTGTATTCTACTACATGTTTAGATGTATATTCATGTTATTTGATTTATGTTATGCATTTGTACATGATTTATTACATTGCATGCATCCATGTTTTATACTGGGAGATGTTCTCACCGGAGTTATCCGGCTGTTGTCGTTTCTGTATGTGTGCATGGCAACAGGTGGGGCAGGATCGGGGTCACGAGCTAGATGAGAGATGATGATAGCGTGGAGATCTCGGGCATTGCAGATTACTAGTGTTTTTCTTATGAAACTTGTACTACTTATGTTGTATTTGAGATTCGAACACTAGTGTATGGTTGTACTAGACAGATATGTATGTACATTATGTTGTTTATTTCAGTTAACGATATGTTATGCTTTATCTATACATTTGAATTAATGTTAAAAGCAAATTTTTGACCCACATTTTCGAACAAAGATCCAATTAAATCCCAAAAGAATTGAGTTAGAGCCCGGGTCCCCACACACAGGTATTCATAAATAATGCAGTAGTACATATCAATACCTATGCATATAATCATAAAAGACATAGTACCTGTTGCGAATTCTGGGTCTGTTTCTCCACCAAACGATGTTCCCTAAGATCTTCGAGACCATCTCTGGGGACAAACTTTAGCAAAATGCCCCAGCTGTTTACAGATATTGCATCTACCAAGCACTCCTTGGCATTGCTCTGAGGAATGTCTCCCTCCGCAAGTCCTACAATAGACATCAGTATGGCTTGGACTCGAACCACTTGAGCTAGAGGAGCCACTTCCCAACTTCTTGAATGGCTTCTTACGAGTTTTCAGCAACTCTTGTTTCCCACTCGTACTGCCACGCTCATATCGAAGAGGGAATTGCTGTGTCTGGGGTGGATTCACACACAACCTTGTCAATTGTCTAATCAGACTCGCCTCCGCTATCTTTGCTCTACTCAGGATGTCAGCAAAATGGCAGGGTCGTTGCAAATTCATGAATGCAACTACCTCTGAATTCAACCCTCTGATGAATTGATTTACTATAGCTTCATCATTTCCAGCTAAATGAGGAGCAAAACGCATTAGAGTCGAGAATTTAGCAATATATGCGTCAATATTTAGCTGCCCTTGGCTCAAATTCTCAAACTCTAATTTCTTGTCCTCTCGGTACGAAGCTGAGAAAAATCTTCGATAGAATTCAGTTCTGAATATTTCCCACGACATCACTGTACCTCTCTGTGCCCACATTCTTGTACTGGTAATCCACCAACTCATGGCGGCTTCTCGTAACTGGTAAGGCACCATTTTAACTCTCTGTTCATCTGTACAATCAAGTAAATCAAACAAGATTTCTATATCATCAAACCAGTTCTGACAGTCTTCAGATGTCTCGGTACCACTCAGAATCAGCGGTTGTAATAACTCAAATTCTTTCATCTTTTCTTCTAGCTGAGATTCTGATGCATCTAGCTGTTCAGACGAAGTACTACCCCTTTCTGGAAATCTCCGAGGCGGTATATCTGAATGTCAAACAAATCAATACACAATCTGTATAATCTGTCTCAGCCCTCCTCTGATCATATACCTCTGATCCAGACTCGGTTCTGATTCAGGCTTATTAATTACATGCTGCAATCAACTCAGATAACAAACAGCATGTAATAGGAAAAGCAATAAATCATGCTAGCACACACAATGTAAATCAACATTGCAATAACTCTCATGCTAGCAATCACATGCAAGGAAAGAAAATTCAATCTACCCCGCTCATTCTCTTCTATCTCAGTCTAAAGAATCTATCAACTCTGACTATCTCAATCTAAAGGATCTATCGCTCTGATAACCTAAGTCTAAAGGAACTATCAGCTCTGATACCACCTGTTGTGGGGACCCGGACGCTAATCATCTTCTTAATCATCTTTGGGATTTAATTATCAATTAAGATAAAACAGGGTCTAAAATTTTTTTCTTTTTAATTTATAACTGCGGAAGGTAAGGGACTCTAAACACTATACATGTCTGTATATAAAATACAATTCAGTATTAAAAATACAATAATGTACAACATTCTAATCTAAGGTTCACTACTAAAATTCTAGTAGTAAAATCCAATCTACTGTAAGT
This sequence comes from Primulina eburnea, assembly GCF_022965805.1. NCBI lineage: Eukaryota > Viridiplantae > Streptophyta > Magnoliopsida > Lamiales > Gesneriaceae > Primulina > Primulina eburnea. The sequence goes on along the minus strand of NC_133108.1, from coordinate 26,076,934 downwards.
CCGGAATCACCACGCTAACTCGTCTTCTCTCATCATCTTCGTGACCCCGATCCTGCCTCCCCTGATGTCATGCACACTTACAAACAAGACACCAGCCGGATAAATCCGGTGAGAATAAATCTCAGTATAAAACATGGTAAGCATGTATATAAACAAACTAATTCATAAACATGCGATCATGTATAAACACAATATATTTCATAATCTATGAAATTAAGCATGCAACTCAAATCAGATAAACATGCATATCAACAGTGTAAATCATAAAACATGCTAGCACAACTGAAAGCAATAACGATGGGTCCCATGATCTAGGAGCCACATCCATATAAGCATGAAGTCCTAATCAAATCATGTCTAGACTTGACTCGATCTATAACTCTAGGGATCCCGGGGTGAATAAGACGTCACTGTCTGTCACCTACCCTACCAATCGAGGTGCTGTACGTCTTATTCCTAGACTTCGGCCTGATTTGTATCTGCATCTACAATAGGGGCGGTGATCTTCCCCTAAGCTGTGATATCGCCGAACGTCTAGAAGTCTGCCTGATCTCCAGACTGTCCTATCTTAATGCATGAATACAAAATTTGTAAACAAGCATAATCATCTTAATGCGATGTAACATGATCTGTAAACAAAGCATAGCAAGATTTGCATACAAGTTCTATAAACAAATCTATAAACAAGAATATAGTATGTATGTGATTTATTGGGCAACTCAAATGGTGATCTCAATTGAGTTGTTTCTTCCCGAATATCACATGAATTATACCTTTGTCGTCCCCCTCTGAGGAAGACGAAGTCTTGAAGTCCAGTCTGTCCATATCCGATTTGAAATGACAATATAAATACACTGTATCAATGTGTAACTCAATTCACAATCCGTTCTGATCAATACTCAATTCAGTATACAATCTGATCAATGTCTGAACAAGATACAATCTGAGTCATATCAATAATATCACAATCTAATCGAAATCATATCTGAATCTGATCAATATAAATCAACTGATGTTTCGACGGTATAACCATACAATCTGAATACCCCGTCAATCTGAACATCACATATATACTACCAGAACTCATAATCTCAATATCGGTATATTCAAAATCAGTAATACACAATTCTGATATCAAAATCTCAATCAATATCTTTCACAATTCATAACAATCACAGAAATAGTCTATTATGAAATCTGACTTCGATTATACAATATCTACGGTAGTATAACCGCCATATCTGAATCCCATGCAATTCTAGCAACATCATATTTTCAAAACACTACAAAACGTAATAAAACTTACGTCCTTGTGTAGCTCTAGTCGAGAGGAACACGATACTGCGTTCGGATTCGAATTCTGATGCGCGGTTTCTTCGAAATCTCGAATCTAAAAGGCGTAAGGATTTTCTCTCCAAAAGCTTCGACCCCTTTGATGAATTCTGAGAGAAAACACGTGTAACTCTCATATATATACTGCATGCAACCATATAAAACGTGGCATAGCTTTTCTTGTTGCACGTAAGACCGCGGGTGCGGTAACTCAATGAGCGCGGGTGCGCCATGCTCTCGGCAGCACTATCCAAAATGCACAAGTCAAGACCGCGGGTGCGGATCTTCCAATACCGCGGGTGCGGTCTGGCACCGCGGGTGCGGTGTATGCAAGACCGCGGGTGCGGTCTTGCTTCGCCCAAAATCCTTACCCTACTGAACTTACACCGCGAGTGCGGTGTAAACAAGGGCGCGGGTGCGGTCTTGCACGTTCTGAAAAATTATATTTTGCTCTGAGCAACATCCCATAATCTTATCTGATCAATTCTACAAGTCTTGGGATATTTCATTAATCTTGTCTGATTAATTCTACGACAATTCTTGGGCATTACAATAGAACTTTGGGAACACTTTTGCGTGCTATTCTTAAAAAGAACTTGGATAGACATTTCTAGGGACTTTATTTTGGGGTTTCCTAGAACTAAGAATGGGAGATATTCTATTTTTGTTGTTGTGGATAGATTCTCTAAGATGGCACAGTCGCGATGTTAAATTCTTGAGTTACTTTTGGAATACTTGATGGGCTAAACTTTGCCCAAAATTGTTGTTTTCTACTACTTGTCATCCTCAAACAGATAGACAAACTGAAGTTGTCACTAGAACTTTGGGAACACTTTTGCGTGCTATTCTTAAAAAGAACTTGGATTGACATTTCTAGGAACTTTATTTTGGGGTTGCCTAGGACTAAGAAGGGGAGGGATTCTATTTTTGTTGTTGTGGATAGATTCTCTAAGATGGCACATTTTATAGCTTGTCATAAAACCGATGATGCTTCAAACATGGCGGATTTGTTCTTTAGAGAAGTCGTTAGGTTGCATGGCATGCCTAGGACTATTGTTTCTGTTTGCGATGTCAAATTCTCGAGTTACTTTAGGAAGACTTTATGGGCTAAACTTTGCACAAATATGTTGTTTTCTACTACTTGTCATTCTCAAACGGATGGACAAACTGAAGTTGTCAATAGAATTTTGGGAACACTTTTGCGTCCTACTTAAAAAGAACTTGGATTGACATTTCTAGGGACTTTATTTTGGGGTTGCCTAGGACTAAGAAGGTGAGGGATTCTATTTTTTTTGTTGTGTATGATTCTCTAAGATGGCACATTTTATAGCTTGTCATAAAACCGATGATGCTTCAAACATTGCGGATTTGTTCTTTAGAGAATTCGTTAGGTTGAATGGCATGCCTAAGACTATTGATTCTGGTCGCGATGTTAAATTCTTGAGTTACTTTTGGAATACTTTATGGGCCAAACTTTGCACAAAATTGTTGTTTTCTACTACTTGTCATCCTCAAACGGATGGACAAACTGAAGTTGTCACTAGAACTTTGGGAACACTTTTGCGTGCTATTCTTAAAAAGAACTTGGATTGACATTTCTAGGGACTTTATTTTGGGGTTGCCTAGGACTAAGAAGGGGAGGGATTCTATTTTTGTTGTTGTGGGTAGATTCTCTAAGATGGCACATTTTATAGCTTGTCAAAAAATCGCTGATGCTTCAAACATGGCGGATTTGTTCTTTAGAGAAGTCGTTAGGTTGCATGGCATGCCTAGGACTATTGTTTCTGTTCGCGATGTTAAATTCTCGAGTTACTTTTGTGGGAACCCGGACGCTAATCATCTTTGGGGATTTAATTGTTAATTAAGATTAAACAGGGTCTAAAAATTTTTCTTTTTTTTTAACATGCAAGTGCGGAAGGTAATGGAATCTAAATAACATACATCTCAGTATCAAAATACATTTCAGTATAAAAGTACAATAATGTACATTATTCACTCAAACTAATCTAGGGTTTAACTACCAAATTTCTAGTATTAAACCAAGTGTACAATAAGTCCGGAATCACCACGCTAAACTCGTCTTCTCTTATCATTTTCTTGACCCCGATTTTGTCCCACCTGTTGTCATGTACACATACAAAACAAGACAACAGCCGGATACTCCGGTGAGATGAATCCCAGTATAAAACATGGTAAACATGCATATACACAAAGTGAATCATGAAACATTCTATCATGAATAAAATCAAAAACAATAGATTTCATAATCTATGAAATTAAATCAAAATAAGCATGCAAATCGAATCAAATAAACATGCAACTCAAATCAAATCATAAAAACATGCTATCGTGACTGAAAGCAATAAAAATGGGTTTCATAGTCTATGAAACCACGTCCATAAACGCATGCAGTTCTAGTCAAATCATGTCTAGATTCGACTCAACTATAACTTTAGGGATCCCGGTGTGAATAAGACGTCGCGATCTGTCACCTACCCTACCACTCGGGGTGACTGTACGTCTTATTCCTAGACTTCGGTCTGATCTGTATCGACATCTGCAATAGGAGAGTGGATCTTCCCCTAAGCTGCGATATCACCGAACGTCTAGAAGTCTGACTGTTCTGTCAAGACTTTCCTATCCTATATGCAATGAATATTAATCTATACACAAAGCATACACATTTCAAAGGATATCAATATAACATCTATAAACACATCAAAATCATATCATAAAATAAACAACAATAATTCTAGTATGTGATTTTATTGGGAAACTCAAATGGGATCTCAATTGAGTTGTATCTTCCCGAATATCTTATGAAATATACCTTTGTCGTCCCTGTCTGACGAAGACGATGACCTGTATTCAAATCTGTCCATATCAAATCTGAAATGACAATATCGAATACGCTATATCAGTGAATAACTCAATACACAATTTGTTCTTATCAATACACAAATCGGTATATAAAATCTGATCCATATCCGAACAAGGTACAATCTAATGCATATCGATAATATCACGATACAATCGAAATCTTTACTGAATCTGATCAATCTCAATCAATACTGAATCTGATTCATATCAATCTGAATTGGAAATATAGAGGAGTATCATGTCAATATACTACTCAAAGCAATTCTTATACAATTCAATAATCATTCTCTGTACAATTTTAACGGCATAACGACATGAACTCTTGATACCGGTCACTCTATCAATAATCAATATCACAACAATGCATCAATCTCAACTCAAAATCATCCTCATAACACATTCCAAGTTCTAAAATCTGAACATGCTCAATCAAGAATATACTGAAAATCATAACAATTGAGTTCGATATTAATTATTCGTTCCGATTTCAAATATACACTCATAATCCTCTTAAGAACACCTATCTATGAGCATATTATAGTTTCCCCAACATCCATATCTCAAATCATGCAGGAATTGAAGAAAACTTACATCCTCTTGTAGCAAATGATGCGAGGAGTTCAAAACCGAAATCGAATTAACGTTTGGATGTCTAAATCTTGTACAAGCTAGCTTTCCTTTCCCTTGTTTCCTTCTCCTCTCTCGTTCTATGTTGCTGAAAAATGGTGAGTGAAGGAATCGACAACACATCTTATTGCATGGCTAAGGGCAAGTGTCTTATTTTTCAAGTTACACGCACGACGGCGGGTGCGGTAACTCCAGGAGCGCGGGTGCGCTAATGCTTCGGCACCAATTCCATTTTCTGAAATTCACGACCGCGGGTGCGGTCTTGTTCTTACCGCGGGTGCGGTGTGGCTTCGGCCTTTCTTGCACAATTCATAATTTATGACCTCAGGTGCGGTCTTGCAAACCCTAATTTCTCACGTCTTTTCTTTCCTCATTGCATGTCATGCATTTTCATATCTGCCGAGTCTTACGTTAATGAAGGTTAATAATCTCGATTTATCAATTCTATAATTCTTGGGCATTACATTTCTCCCCCTCTTAGATCTGAGTTCGTCTTCGAAGTCATAAGAAATCAATTCAAATATACTAGAAGAGATGTATAATAGAGTTTAAATCAAACTCTCATCTCAATAAATCCATTCTGAAATCTCTTTCTTGTATCAACCTCTGATTTCCACTCTGGAATACGACTTAATGAAATATATTATCATAATACTTCTTAAACTAACTCTAACAGAATCAATCTTGCCATGTTGGTTATACAACATCCGTATAAATCAATCACAGTTCATAGCAAAACAATACCAGTAGTTGTTATCCAATCTGTTTATCCCAATCAAGGACATATACAGTCTTCAGCTTCAAATACCAATCGTCATCATCCGACGTTGGTTTCCTTAATCTGTTTATTTTGAACTATTTTCATCTTCCTTCGAATTTTTTTTTTAAAAAAAAAATCTGTAATATTCACTGTATACCGTCTGGTCTATAACTATCTCATTACCCATCTGATAAGCTGATAGCTATAGTCACGCAGTGATAATAGGTCATATCAATTAGTTCTAACATCCAGCACTACAACTCCACAAATATCTTCTACTATCTGGACAATATGTTCCGGCTATCTGTCAATCGGTGGATAATATAGGAAGGAATTCATGGTATGCTCTGTCACGAATACAACCTCAAGCAAAATCATAATCTGATGTACTCTACTTCTGTATTCTAATTATTCTGACCATTTTTCTGATACCAATCTGTGTCATTTGGTCATGTTTGTACGTTATCTGGTACAAACGATTGAACAATCTGTCAATCGCAATCATATCATATCATGATCTGGATAGTATTGTAGTAATCTCATTACGAAATTCATCGAATTATACTCCCCATTTCTCATCAAAAATATACAAAGTCTGTACTAAATCTTCTGACTTCTATCTTTCTATTTTCATTTATAGCCAGTTCATAAATTTCAGTATCATTTCTGCCAATATTTCAATACAATTTCTGTCATAACTGATCTCATCAGTCTATAACACAACTATCTGTTCGGATATCATACATTTTCAATCATCAGAACGAAAACTGAATCCACTACGGTGCATATCTGACCCTATATGTTATTTCAGATCCGAACTACTGACATAAACAAATCAGTTAATAACATAAATTAAAGAAGAAATACCTACCTGGTATTCTGTTCTGACTGTCGATATCAAATTCTGTTGACAATTCTGAAACATTCTGATATCACAAGATAATCATTCTTATACGGTACAAATCACATATCTGCTACTCTGCTCGATGTTCTGCTCTGATTATCACATTCAAGTTCTGAACATTCTAATCACATTTCTAAACTGCTGTAATTCTCGAATTCAGCTCTGATTCGGTTTGAACTTTATATAATCTCAACGGTTACAATAATCTGTATCAAACAATGATTCAAAATAACAATAATATCAAATCAAAAACAAAATATCAATATCCTATACATATCTAGTTAGTTCAGTGAACTCATAAAACAATGATTTCTGGTAAATATCTTCATGTCATTCTGATCAAATGTTATATCTCATCGGCAAATCAAATATGCTCCCCAAAACAATATAAGATGTCTCAACTACTGATTTAGAACAATAACAATATTCAGCAGATATAAAGTAATTGTCGAATAAAATAATCTGCCAAAACAGACAAAATACATTTAGGACATTTCTGAACTTTCTGATATCGGTATCATTATCAGCCCCTGATCACCATCTCACTGTATCAAAGTCAATCGGTATACTAACTTCAGATATCGCATACTCTGAATACAATCTGTTTCAAGCAGGATTCTTATCTGAATAATTTCTGTATACAATCATCACAGTTCTCAGAATATTCAATACACTCTTCAGATATTCGATTCGATAAATCAAATGCTACAATTATATCAAAATCTCATAGATATAACAGGCATAGATCATCAGAACATCTCTGAAGATACTGAAACACGCCAAAGAGCAACACTAAATCAGATGTGTCGGTACTTTTCTACTGATCTTTCAATTCTTTCAGTTCATTCTGTATCATTCAATGTTATTCTATACTGAATTCTAAAACAACAATCAGTATCTGACCTGGATTCAATTCTGAAATCTATCTTTCTGCAATAAAGCAAATTTAAAATCTTATCTGACAACATCAGCCAATTCGCACATCATTGGCAAATCTGCCAATACTAAGCTCGATTTCAGTACATCTACTGAATACATAAGGATATCATCTGTTCCTTTCTGTAAAAATCGAGTCTTAGACAATCTAAATATCACAGGAATTCTAAATCTAGAATAATTACTGTGACATCTCTAGTCATCAACCATATCTGGTCTGAATCTTGTACTCTCCTGAAAGGAATCTATAATAGTTCTATACTTGTTCATCATATTAACATCAATAATGCGGTCAAATCAGAAAACACAAGTACGTCAAAATCTAACTCAATCTCAGTCTCATCTTACTGTAGTATACAATATGTCACAGAATCTCTGAGATCAATCTTTCTCTCTCACAAGGTAAGGGTATCAATACTACAGTAAACACAGGCCCAACAGGTACCACATATATCAATGCAATTCAATCAAAGATAATCGTAGGAAATGCATTAGTATATATCAATACATATGCAATCTAATCATAAAAGAATAGTACCTGTCACTATATCATCAAGTGCCTCTTGGGTCTGTTCCTCGGTCACTACACAAGATGGTCCAGCTCCCTGAAATCTGCGGGAACCTCTTTGTGGACAGACTCTCGCAAAATTTCCAGGCTGTCTACAAATATTGCATCTACCAAGCACTCCTTGGCATTGCTCTGAGGAATGTCTCCCTCTGCAAATCCTGCAATAGACTTCAGCATGACTTGGACTGGAACCACTTGAGCTAGAGGAACCACTCCCCAACTTCTTGAATGGCTTCTTTCGAGCTTTCAGCAAATCATGCTTCCCACTCGTACTGTAATAGCCGAGCCCGGTGTACGGTACGGTTTAAGTTTTCGTATGTTATAGATTTATTGATTAAGTTTGAGTTTAGTTGTGATGATTAGAGTTGTGATTATGGGCCATAGTATTGTTGGTTATTATTGTCTTGAGGTGTAGTTGTTGTTGGTTGTTCGTTTCAGCGTTTCGGATCGATTTTGGTTGCATTGTTTTGTCTCTTGACCGTGACCAGAGTGCACCCGCGCTCATAGTAGGAGTGCACCCGCGGTGTACAGTTCATAATTTTGTTGTTGGAGGGTCGTGGCATCACCGCACCCGCGGTGGTGTTGAGACCGCACCCGCAGTAGAGACCGCACCTGTGGGGACCCGGGCTCTAACTCTATTCTTTTGGGATTTAATTGGATCTTTGTTCGAAAATGTGGGTCAAAATTTTGCTTTTAACATTAATTCAGATGTATAGATAAAGCATAACATGTCGTTAACTGAAATAAACAACATAATGTACATACATGTCTGTTCGTACAAACATTCACTAGTGTTCAAATGACAACTCTAAACATAGGTAATACAAGTTTCATAAGAAACACTAGTAATCTGCGATGCCCGAGATCTCCACGCTATCATCATCTCTCATCTAGCTCGTGACCCCGATCCTGCCCCACCTGTTGCCATGCACACATACAGACACGACAACAGCCGGATAACTCCGGTGAGAACATATCCCAGTATAAAACATGGATGCATGCAATGTCATAAATCATGTACAAATGCATAGCATAAATCAAGTAACATGAATAAAATCTAAACATGTAGATGAATACAAATCTGTATTCAACATTCAAATCTTGACTTGACTCTTTTCTAATCTAGGGATCCCGGTGTGAATAAGACGGTCTGTCACCTACCCAACCACTCGGGGCAACGGTACGTCTTATTCCTAGACTTCGGTCAACTCTGTATCGAGGGTCTACACATATAGCAAATCTGCTCCTATGCGTCGATACACCGAAACGTCTAGTTTTGGCAAGTCTGCCAATCTCTCCTATCTCAGGACTCGAATATAAATCAATAAACAAGGCATTACATAATCAATGTAATAACAATCTAGTATGTGATTTAGGGAAACTCGTATCAAATCTGAATCGAGTTGTGCAATCCCGTGACCACATGAATTATACCTTTCTTGTCGAATCGTCGGTCGAAGTCTCGAGTTCACAATAGCCAATACAAATCTGAAATGGCATAAACAATGTGCACTTCAATCATATACATCTCAAACAAATCAATATACAAAGCTAACATCGGTTTCAAATTAATTCGACGGCGTAACGACGTAGTTCTTCGATACCGGTAACTCCACCATAACATGCTCAATCATAATCAACTCATAAACTCATCAACCTCAATACATAAGCTGAAATCTGTACCATTTTAACGTAATACATGCTGGAAACTAACAATCGTAGCCAATAACATCCGTTTCTTGATGCGGTTACGCATATACCATGCTCAATACCTCAAGAACACAATCTAATTAACATACTACAATTTCTCCAACATCTATATTTCGAGATAGGCTGGAATTATATCAAACTTACGTCACTTTGTAGCCGTCAATGCAAGGAACACAAATCTTACCTCAGAATTAAAATCGGATAACCGGAAATAGCAAAATCTCAAGTGCAAAGATCAAAAGAATGAAGGCTTCTCCCAAATCCTCTCTCGGTTCTAAGTTCTGAAATCTGAAGAATGAGATGTCATGCCAAGGTTTATATATCACATGCCATGTGTCAATACGAAATTCAAAGGTGGCAATCTCGCATGCAGACCGCGGGTGCGGTGTCTCAAGAGCGCGGGTGCGCTATGCTCACGGCGAATTCACCAAAAATTGCAACACTATGACCGCGGGTGCGGTCCTTACATAACCGCGGGTGCGGTCTCACACCGCGGGGGCGGTCACGCTATCACCGCGGGTGCGGTGTCTGTTCGCACAAAACTCATTTTTTTCTATCTTTACACCGCGGGTGCGGTGATGTTAATACCGCAGGTGCGGTCTTGTCTCGGCCATGCTTACTCAAACTCACATTTTCCATGTCATGCATAATCCTCTTCAACCCTCACATCGATGACACGGATAATGTAATAGCCGAGCCGGTGTACGGTACGATTTAAGTTTCGTTTGTTATTTGGAATATTTGATTAGATGTTCAGAGTGTATTTTTGGGCTATAGTATTGTTAGTTTTATTGTCTTGAGGTGTTGGTTGATGTTGGTTGTTCGTTTCAGAGTGTCGGTTCGATTTTAGTTGCTTGGGAATAGTGCTTGGCCGTGACTTGAGTGCACCCGCGCTCTTAACTGGAGTGCCCCCGCGGTGTACTGTGCTGTTTTGGAGTTGGAATGCCGTGAGCACACCGCACCCGCGGTGATGTAGAGACCGCCCCTGCGGTAGAGACCGCACCCGCGCTGCTTGCGTCGCTGCACCCGCGCTGTTCGTGTTCCAGAATTTTTGAGTATGCCGTAACTTAGGCGCACCCGCGGTCCTTGTGTTGGCGCACCCGCGGTGAAGGTATGGGCGAGATATTTAGTCGATTTTGGAGTGGTTGGCTATCACTTTTCCTTTTTCTTTCCTTCTCATTTTCGCATTTTCTCTCCATTTTAGGGTTTTTCATCATTTCTTTCCTTTCCTATCTTCGATTCAAGCGTTTGTTTGGAATTTCGACTTGAGTTCGACGTTCTCCTTGGTGCTAGGAAGCTTGGGTAAGCTTTTGGTGCGATTCTGTTAAGGTTGTAAATTAAGAGTTGTTTAGGTTGGTTGTTTATGTGGATTTATGGATTATTTAGCTTGTAAACTTGGATATTTAGTTGATATTGGTGTTATTTGTGGATTATTTGTTGTAGGTGGTGATCAAGAGCTAAGTTGAGGTGTTTGTTGTGGTTTGTAAGTGGAATTTCATTCCTTTTTGCTCACATGATTATATATGTATGTGTTTCAAAGGGTTTATTGTGTTATTCCCTTTCATTTGATCCATAGTATGTATTGTTATATGTATTGGAGGCATTGTATGTCTCATTATTGATTAAAGGGAATACAAAGAGATATATAGAGTTCAAAGTGATTGTTAAAACCAGAGAAGAATTTAAATGTTTTCGGATTGATAAATACATAGTCAGAGATTGCATGCAATATTAGATGATCATCGCCCAGAGGCTTATATCCCTCAGAGTTATCGGTATTTATATCGATTTGGGATACGAGCAACCCCAGAGCAGAGATACTATTGATATCAATCCCCAGAGCAAAAGAGAAATACCATCATATTTTTATGCTATTGCTATGTTATTGATATTCAGAGTTTACAGTTCAGAGTTGATGGTATTTATGATTTCAAAGATATGTTTTACAGAGTTATTGTTCATTGTTATATAAGAGTTCCACTTGCTGAGATTTATTCTCATTCCAGTTATTTTCATGTGATGCAGATCAGAGTTGTGCCCCGGGACGTTGACTGTGGATTGGGGGTCATATGCATACACCGTTGGAAGGAGGATTTTGGCATGATCATAGAAATGATGTTTTGTTTTTGTTATGTCATTTAAATGATCATGTATTTATTTTGTAAAGATATTTGATGAAATGTATTTTGAAACTCCTTCCGTATATTTTAAAGAGAAAATTTTATTTCCGCTGCGTATTCATTTTAAAAGAGGTCAGGGTGTCACATTTAGTGGTATCAGAGCGGTGTTCTTCGGACCAATGCATATGACTTCGTCTACTTTCAACTGTCCGGGTATGTTTTCTTTGCATCTATCTATTGTTATGTATTGATTGGTGTCTTGTGAGCATTGTAGAGTAGAGGATGCCTCCTAAGCGTAAGGCGTCAGAGGGGGAGGATAGTTCGTCCTCGAGAGTTGTCGACGAGTTCGGCAAGTTACTGAAGGAGCAGGCTAAGGTTCACAGTGAGCAGATCCAGCAGTTGCTTAGACTGCAAGGAGCAGGCCAGGGCAGAGGCCAAGGTAGAGGGCAGGTTGCTCCAGCTGCAGTTGGTTCTGATGCTATCTTTTCTGCGTTTTAGAGGATGGATCCACCCGAGTTTCCAGGCAGCTCCGATCCTTTAGCTGCAGTAGAGTGGGTCAAGGCTTTGGAGGCGATTTTTGATCATCTCCACTATGAGGACAGAGATCGTATCAGTTGTGCTGTTTTTATGCTGGTTAAAGCTGCACGTTTGTGGTGGAATGCGACCAAGGTTGGCATTGATGTTTCTACTTTGAAGTGGTCTGAGTTTACTGAGCTTTTCTACGATAAGTACTTTCCTGATGCACTGCGAGCAAGGAAGGTTACAGAGTTCTTGGAGCTTCGTCAGGGGAGCTTGAATGTAGATGAGTATATTCTCAGGTTCGAGGAGGGTTGCCTATTTGCTCCGTACATTGCTACCAGTGATAAAGATAAAGGCGCTCACTTCATTCGAGGCCTTAGAGCGGAGATCAGGCGTGATATCAATATGTCCAAGGCTGTGACTTTCAAGGAGATTGTGTCCAAGGCGTTGCTAGCAGAGCAGGACGAGAAGGATATTGCCAGGGAGAGGCAGGCGAGGTACCAGGCTAGTGTTCAAAGAGGCCAGAGTTCAGGTCAGCGTGGCAGAGATCGATTCAAGGGGAAGGGCAAGGTGGATCAGAGTCCTAGGCCACCGTCAGTGCCAGTTGCTCCGTCTGATTCTGAGAGATCTTTGTGTCCCAAGTGTGGCAGACCTCATCGTGGAGAGTGTAGATTTGGCACTCGTTCTTGTTATCGTTGTGGCATGCCAGGCCATATTTCCAGAGATTGTCCTAAGGGAGCTAGCCAGGAGAAGGTGCAGGGTCATAACTTGTCATAAAACCGATGAGGCTTCAAACATTGCGGATTTGTTCTTTAGCGAAGTCGTTAGGTTGCATGGCATTCCTAGGACTACTGTATCTGCTCGCGATTTTAAATTCTTGAGTTACTTTTGGAATACTTTATGGGCTAAACTTGGCACAAAATTGTTGTTTTCTACTACTTGTAATCCTGAAACGGATGGACAAATTGAAGTTGTCAATAGAACTTTGGGAACACTTTTGCGTGCTATTCTTAAAAAGAACTTGGATTGAAATTTCTATGGACTTTATTTTGGGGTTGCCTAGGACTAAGAAGGGGAGGGATTATATTTTCGTTGTTATGGATAGATTCTCTAAGATGGCACATTTTATAGCTTGTCATCAAACCGATGATGCTTCAAACATTGCGGATTTGTTCTTCAGAGAAGTCGTTAGGTTGCATGGAATGACTAGGACTATTGCTTCTGATCGCGATGTTAAATTCTTGAGTTACTTTTGGAATACTTTATGGGCTAAACTTGGCACAAAATTTTTGTTTTCTACTACTTGTCATCCTCAAACGGATGGACAAACTGAAGTTGTCAATAGAACTTTGGGAACACTTTTGCGTGCTATTCTTAAAAAGAACTTGGATTGACATTTCTATGGACTTTATTTTTGGGTTGCCTAAGACTAAGAAGGGGAGGGATTCTATTTTTGTTGTTGTGGATAGATTCTCTAAGATGGCGCATTTTATAGCTTGTCATAAAACCGATGATGCTTCAAACATGGCGGATTTGTACTTTAGAGAAGTCGTTAGGTTGCCTGGCACGCCTAGGACTAGTATTTCTGGTCGCGTGTTTTAATTTCTTGAGTTACTTTTGGAATACTTTATGGGCTAAACTTGGCACAAAATTGTTGTTTTCTACTACTTGTCATCCTCAAACGGATGGACAAACTGAACTTGTCAATAGATGTGGGGACCCGGACGCTAATCATCTTCTTAATCATCTTTGGGATTTAATTATCAATTAAGATAAAACAGGGTCTAAAATTTTTTTCTTTTTAATATATAACTGCGGAAGGTAAGGGACTCTAAACACTATACATGTCTGTATATAAAATACAATTCAGTATTAAAAATACAATAATGTACAACATTCTAATCTAAGGTTCACTACTAAAATTCTAGTAGTAAAATCCAATCTACTGTAAGTCCGGAATCACCACGCTAACTCGTCTTCTCTCATCATCTTCGTGACCCCGATCCTGCCTCCCCTGATGTCATGCACACATACAAACAAGACACCAGCCGGATAACTCCGGTGAGAATAAATCTCAGTATAAAACATGGTAAGCATGTATATAAACAAACTAATTCATAAACATGCGATCATGTATAAACACAATATATTTCATAATCTATGAAATTAAGCATGCAACTCAAATCAGATAAACATGCATATCAACAGTGTAAATCATAAAACATGCTAGCACAACTGAAAGCAATAACGATGGGTCCCATGATCTAGGAGCCACATCCATATAAGCATGAAGTCCTAATCAAATCATGTCTAGACTTGACTCGATCTATAACTCTAGGGATCCCGGGGTGAATAAGACGTCACTGTCTGTCACCTACCCTACCAATCGAGGTGTTGTACGTCTTATTCCTAGACTTCGGCCTGATTTGTATCTGCATCAACAATAGGGGCGGTGATATTCCCCTAAGCTGTGATATCGCCGAACGTCTAGAAGTCTGCCTGATCTCCAGACTGTCCTATCTTAATGCATGAATACAAAATTTGTAAACAAGCATAATCATCTTAATGCGATGTAACATGATCTGTAAACAAAGCATAGCAAGATTTGCATACAAGTTCTATAAACAAATCTATAAACAAGAATATAGTATGTATGTGATTTATTGGGCAACTCAAATGGTGATCTCAATTGAGTTGTTTCTTCCCGAATATCACATGAATTATACCTTTGTCGTCCCCCTCTGAGGAAGACGAAGTCTTGAAGTCCAGTCTGTCCATATCCGATCTGAAATGACAATATAAATACACTGTATCAATGTGTAACTCAATTCACAATCTGTTCTGATCAATACTCAATTCAGTATACAATCTGATCAATGTCTGAACAAGATACAATCTGAGTCATAACAATAATATCACAATCTAATCGAAATCATATATGAATCTGATCAATCTAAATCAACTGATGTTTCGACGGTATAACCATACAATCTGAATACCCCGTCAATCTGAACATCACATATATACTACCAGAACTCATAATCTGAATATCGGTATATTCAAAATCAGTAATACACAATTCTGATATCAAAATCTCAATCAATATCTTTCACAATTCATAACAATCACAGAAATAGTCTAGTCTGAATTCTGACTTCGATTATACAATATCTATGGTAGTATAACCGCCATATCTGAATCCCATGCAATTCTAGCAACATCATATTTTCAAAACACTACAAAACGTAATAAAACATACGTCCTTGTGTAGCTCTAGTCGAGAGGAACACGATACTGCGTTCGGATTCGAATTCTAATGCGCGGTTTCTTCGAAATCTCGAATCTAAAAGGCGTAACACGTGTGTTTCTCTCCAAAAGCTTCGACCCCTTTGATGAATTCTGAGAGAAAACACGTGTAACTCTCATATATATACTGCATGCAACCATATAAAACGTGGCATAGCTTTTCTTGTTGCACGTAAGACCGCGGGTGCGGTAACTCAATGAGCGCGGGTGCGCCATGCTCTCGGCAGCACTATCCAAAATGCACAAGTCATGACCGGGGGTGCGGCTCTTCCAATACCGCGGGTGCGGTCTGGCACCGCGGGTGCGGTGTATGCAAGACCGCGGGTGCGGTCTTGCTTCGCCCAAAATCCTTACCCTACTGAACTTACACCGCGGGTGCGGTGTAAACAAGGGCGCGGGTGCGGTCTTGCACGTTCTGAAAAATTATATTTTGCTCCGAGCAACATCCCATAATCTTATCTGATCAATTCTACAAGTCTTGGGATATTTCATTAATCTTGTCTGATTAATTCTACGACAATTCTTGGGCATTACATTTCTCCCCCTCTTAGATCTGAGTTCGTCCTCGAACTCGCAACCAATCAATCCCAATCTAATAGAGGAAATGTATAACAGAGTTTAACATCCAAACTCGTTTTACTAACATCATTCTGAGGTATTTTTCTTTGATCAAACTCTGATTCTGGTCTGGAATCAGAAGTCAAGAATTATAATATCATAATCCTTCTTCAACTCGTTCTAACCGAAACAATCCCGCATTACTGGCTATACAACATCCGTATATGCCAATCTGCAATCTATAACAAAACGATACCATCTGTAGTTGTTATCCTATCTGTTTATCCCAATCCAGGACATAATCAATCTTAATCTTCCAATACCAATTGTCATCATCCGACATTGGTTTCTTAAATCTATCCATTCTGAACTATCTTGATAGCTATTGTCATACAGTACGTTACACAATGACAATAATCTATATCAATTAGTACTAACATCCAGTACTAAAGCTCTACAATTATCTATCAATATCTGTTAATATACTCTGACTATCTGTCAATCTGTAATAAATCTGCACCAAAGAGCTTATGATATAATCTACCACAAGTACAACTCCATCAAAATCACAATCTGATATCATTTAATTCTTGCATTCTCGTCAATCTGACTATTTCTTTGACATTGATCTATGTCGTCTGGCTTATGTTTGTACGTAATCTGGTACAAACTGATAGATATAGATTGAATAATCTGTCAATCATAATCATATCATATCATAATCTAAAGAAAATGGCGGTGATTTCATTACGAAAGCCATAGAAATGTTGTAATAGCCGAGCCCGGTGTACGGTACGATTTAAGTTTCGTTTGTTATTTGGGATATTTGATTAGATGTTCAGAGTGTATTTTTGGGCTATAGTATTGTTAGTTTTATTGTCTTGAGGTGTTGGTTGATGTTGGTTGTTCGTTTCAGAGTTTCGGTTTGATTTTTGTTGCATGGGAATAGTGTTTTGCCGTGAGCACACCGCACCTGCGGTGATGTAGAGACCGCCCCTGCGGTAGAGACCGCACCCGCGCTGCTTGCGTCGCCGCACCCGCGCTGTTCGTGTTCCAGAATTTTTGAGTATGCCGTAACTTAGGCGCACCCGCGGTCTTTGTGTTGGCGCACCCGCGGTGAAGGTATGGGCGAGATATTTAGTCGATTTTGGAGTGGTTGGCTATCACTTTTCCTTTTTCTTTCCTTCTCATTTTCGCATTTTCTCTCCATTTTAGGGTTTTTCATCATTTCTTTCCTTTCCTATCTTCGATTCAAGCGTTTGTTTGGAATTTCGACTTGAGTTCGACGTTCTCCTTGGTGCTAGGAAGCTTGGGTAAGCTTTTGGTGCGATTCTGTTTAGGTTGTAAATTAAGAGTTGTTTAGGTTGGTTGTTTATGTGGATTTATGGATTATTTAGCTTGTAATCTTGGATATTTAGTTGATATTGGTGTTATTTGTGGATTATTTGTTGTAGGTGGTGATCAAGAGCTAAGTTGAGGTGTTTGTTGTGGTTTGTAAGTGGAATTTCATTCCTTTTTGCTCACATGATTATATATGTATGTGTTTCAAAGGGTTTATTGTGTTATTCCCTTTCATTTGATCCATAGTATGTATTGTTATATGTATTGGAGGCATTGTATGTCTCATTATTGATTAAAGGGAATACAAAGAGATATATAGAGTTCAAAATGATTGTTAAAACCAGAGAAGAATTTAAATGTTTTCGGATTGATAAATACATAGTCAGAGATTGCATGCAATATTAGATGATCATCGCCCAGAGGCTTATATCCCTCAGAGTTATCGGTATTTATATCGATTTGGGATACGAGCAACCCCAGAGCAGAGATACTATTGATATCAATCCCCAGAGCAAAAGAGAAATACCATCATATTTTATGCTATTGCTATATTATTGATATTCAGAGTTTACAGTTCAGAGTTGATGGTATTTATGATTTCAAAGAGATGTTTTACAGAGTTATTGTTCATTGCTATATAAGAGTTCCACTTGCTGAGATTTATTCTCATTTCAGTTATTTTCATGTGATGCAGATCAGAGTGGTGCCTCGGGACGTTGACTGTAGATCGGGGGTCATATGCATACACCGTTGGAAGGAGGATTTTGGCATGATCATAGGAATGATGTTTTGTTTTTGTTATGTCATTTAAATGATCATGTAGTTATTTTGTAAAGATATTTGATGAAATGTATTTTGAAACTCCTTCCGTATATTTTAAAGAGAAAAATTTTATTTCCGCTGCGTATTTATTTTAAAAGAGGTCAGGGTGTCACATTTAGTGGTATCAGAGCGGTGTTCTTCGGACCAATGCATATGACTTCGTCTACTTTCAACTGTCCGGGTATGTTTTCTTTGCATCTATCTATTGTTATGTATTGATTGGTGTCTTGTGAGCATTGTAGAGTTTAGGATGCCTCCTAAGCGTAAGGCGTCAGAGGGGGAGGATAGTTCGTCCTCGAGAGTTGTCGACGAGTTCGGCAAGTTACTGAAGGAGCAGGCTAAGGTTCACAGTGAGCAGATCCAGCAGTTGCTTAGACTGCAAGGAGCAGGCCAGGGCAGAGGCCAAGGTAGAGGGCAGGTTGCTCCAGCTGCAGTTGGTTCTGATGCTATCTTTTCTGCGTTTAAGAGGATGGATCCACCCGAGTTTCCAGGCAGCTCCGATCCTTTAGCTGCAGTAGAGTGGGTCAAGGCTTTGGAGGCGATTTTTGATCATCTCCACTATGAGGACAGAGATCGTATCAGTTGTGCTGTTTTTATGCTGGTTAAAGCTGCACGTTTGTGGTGGAATGCGACCAAGGTTGGCATTGATGTTTCTACTTTGAAGTGGTCTGAGTTTACTGAGCTTTTCTACGACAAGTACTTTCCTGATGCACTGCGAGCGAGGAAGGTCACAGAGTTCTTGGAGCTTCGTCAGGGGAGCTTGAATGTAGATGAGTATATTCTCAGGTTCGAGGAGGGTTGCCTATTTGCTCCGTACATTGCTACCAGTGATAAAGATAAAGGCGCTCACTTCATTCGAGGCCTTAGAGCGGAGATCAGGCGTGATATCAATATGTCTAAGGCTGTGACTTTCAAGGAGATTGTGTCCAAGGCGTTGCTAGCAGAGCAGGACGAGAAGGATATCGCCAGGGAGAGGCAGGCGAGGTACCAGGCTAGTGTTCAAAGAGGCCAGAGTTCAGGTCAGCGTGGCAGAGATCGATTCAAGGGGAAGGGCAAGGTGGATCAGAGTCCTAGGCCACCGTCAGTGCCAGTTGCTCCGTCTGATTCTGAGAGATCTTTGTGTCCCAAGTGTGGCAGACCTCATCGTGGAGAGTGTAGATTTGGCTCTCGTTCTTGTTATCGTTGTGGCATGCCAGGCCATATTTCCAGAGATTGTCCTAAGGGAGCTAGCCAGGAGAAGGTGCAGGGTCGTATCTTTTCGTTGACTAAGGAAGGTATTAATCGTAATTCTTCTGTAATCTCTAGTTCCATTTTAATTTCAGGCAGAGTAGCTACTACTTTGATTGATACTGGTGCTACTCATTCTTTTATGTCTGAATTGTTTTTGAGATCTTTGGGTATAGTTCCTTCTGTTATTCCCCTCCAGCTTAGTGTTGTTTTGCCTTCGGGAGATGTTTTGTGCCCGACTTCCATAGTGTATGCGTGCCCCGTTCGTTTTGTTGATCGAGAGGTCTTTGCTGATTTGATTGTGATCCCGATGGTTGCCTTTGATGTTATTCTTGGCATGGATTGGCTGTCGACCTATCGTGCTGTTATTGATTGCGTTGCTAAGACGGTGACTTTTGCAGATGATGGCCAGGGAGGAGTTCTCGCCAGCTCAGGTACTTCGCTGGTCCTTCCTTTTATTTCGTGTCTTGATGCTGAGAGGCTATTGTGTAGAGGTTGTGATGTTTTTCTGGCATCTGTTGTGGATGTGGATAGACTGATTAAGTTGAATATTGATGATATTGATGTGGTGAGGGAGTTTGCGGATGTGTTTGAGGATGATGTTCCGGGTTTGCCGCCGGATAGAGATGTAGAGTTTGTTATTGATCTTGCTCCAGGTACGGTTCCTATTTCTAAGGCTCCGTATAGGATGGCTCCTACCGAGATGAAAGAGTTGAAGACGCAGTTGCAGGATCTTCTAGATAAGGGTTTTATTCGTCCGAGTTCTTCGCCTTGGGGAGCTCCGGTTCTATTTGTTAAGAAGAAGGACGGGTCTTTGCGTCTGTGTATCGATTACAGAGAGCTCAACAAAGTGACGATCAAGAACAAGTATCCGTTGCCACGGATTGACGATCTATTTGACCAACTCCAGGGTGCCACTGTTTTCTCGAAGATTGATCTTCGGTCTGGCTACTATCAGTTGAAGGTTAGGGAGTCTGATATCCCTAAGACGGCTTTCAGGACCAGGTATGGTCACTATGAGTTTCTCGTGATGTCTTTTGGTTTGACCAATGCCCCTTCTGTTTTCATGGACCTGATGAACCGTGTGTTCAAGCCGTATTTGGATAGCTTCGTCATTGTTTTTATCGACGATATCTTGATCTATTCCAAGACCAGAGAGCTTCATTCAGAGCATCTCAGAGTTGTTCTCCAGTTGTTGAGAGAGCGGAGGTTGTTTGCCAAGTTGAAGAAGTGTGAGTTTTGGTTGGATCAGATTTCTTTTCTAGGCCATGTCGTTTCGAGGGATGGCATTGCTGTTGATCCGATGAAGATAGAGGCGATTCAGAAGTGGCCTATTCCTACGACTGTTTCAGAGGTACGCAGTTTCCTTGGTTTGGCGGGTTATTATCGTCGTTTCATTTCGGACTTTTCCAAGATTTCCCTGCCATTGTCCAATCTGACGAGGAAGACTGTGAAGTTCGAGTGGTCTATAGATTGCCAGAGCGCATTTCAGGAGTTGAAGGATAGATTGACGTCAGCTCCTATTCTCGCATTGCCCAGTGGTTCAGAGGATTTTGTGGTCTTTACCGATGCGTCGAAGAAGGGTCTCGGTGCAGTGTTGATGCAGAGAGGTAAGGTCATTGCCTATGCTTCTCGCCAGTTGAAGGATTATGAGAAGAATTATCCGACGCATGATTTAGAGTTGGCAGCTGTGGTTTTCGCCTTGAAGATTTGGAGACATTACTTGTATGGCGAAAAGTGTGAGATCTTCACAGACCACAAGAGTTTGAAGTATCTGTTCTCGCAGAAAGAGCTCAATATGCGGCAGAGGAGGTGGTTAGAGCTGGTCAAAGATTACGATGTGACTATCAGTTATCACCCAGGGAAGGCGAATGTTGTGGCTGATGCTTTAAGCCGCAAGTCGAGTGTTTCATTGAGTTCTTTGATTCAGAGACCGTTACTGATGGATTTGCAGAGAGAGGATATTGATCTGGTGATTCCAGGCACCATTGCTCGTCTTTCAGCGTTAGTTATTAGATCTTCATTGACGGACAGGATTCGTAGAGAGCAGTCGACTGATGTTCAGTTGACAGAGTTGAGAGATAGAGCAGAGATTAGAGGTAATTCAGAGTTTGCCTTGAATGGTGATGGTTTGGTGACTTTCAGAGGTCGTATTTGTGTTCCTTCTGGCGACGATATTCGTAGAGATATTCTGACAGAGGCTCATACCGCGCCGTATTCGATTCATCCAGGCAGTACGAAGATGTATCAGGATCTTCGTCGACTCTACTGGTGGCCAGGTATGAAGAAGGATGTTGCCGTATTCATTTCTCAGTGCCTTACTTGTCAGCAGGTGAAGATTGAGCACCAGAGACCTGCTGGGACATTGTTGTCGTTGCCGATTCCTCAGTGGAAGTGGGAGCATATTACGATGGATTTCGTGACTGGTCTTCCCAGAGTGCGGAGAGGTTTCAATTCTATTTGGGTTATCGTTGATAGATTGACTAAGTCAGCGCACTTTATTCCAGTCAAGACGACGTATTCGATGAACCAGTATGCCGAGGACTACATAGCAGAGATTGTCAGACTTCATGGTGTTCCTGTGTCGATCGTGTCTGATCGTGACCCCAGATTTACTTCAGAGTTTTGGAAGAGTTTGCACAGAGCTATGGGTTCGCGATTAGCGTTCAGTACAGCCTATCATCCTCAGAGCGATGGTCAGTCAGAGAGAGTCATTCAGATTCTTGAGGATATGCTCAGAGCTTGTACTATTGACTTTCCAGGTAGCTGGGATTCTTTGTTGCCTTTGGTTGAGTTCACTTATAATAATAGCTACCAGGCGACGATTGGCATGGCACCGTATGAGGCACTTTATGGCAGGAAGTGCAGGTCTCCCTTGTATTGGGACGAGGTTGGTGAGAGGAAGATGTTGGGACCAGAGTTGGTCCAGCAGACTGCTGATGTTGTTGCTGTTATCAGAGAAAGGATGAAGACTGCCCAGTCCAGACAGAAGAGCTATGCAGATGTTCGTCGCAGACCTTTGCAGTTCGAGATTGGCGACCACGTGTTTCTGAAGATAGCACCTCTCAAGGGTGTGATGAGATTTGGTAAGAAGGGCAAGTTGAGTCCTAGATTTATTGGTCCATTCGAGATATTGGACAGAGTTGGCGATCGAGCCTACAGATTAGCCCTACCTCCAGATCTTGACAGAGTTCATAATGTGTTTCACGTTTCGATGCTCAGGAAGTATGTTGCAGATCCTTCCCATGTTCTTCGCCATGAGCCATTGGACTTGACGCCGAATTTGACATATCAAGAGATTCCGATTCAGATTTTGGATCGCACAGTTAGAGTTCTGAGGAACAAAGAGATCGGCATTGTCAAAGTTCTTTGGAGGAACCATTTGATAGAGGAGGCTACGTGGGAACCAGAGGATGAGATGAGAGAGAAGTATTCTGAGTTGTTCGTGCCGTGACGTCAATTTCGCGGACGAAATTCCCTTAAGGGGGGGAGATTGTAATAGCCGAGCCCGGTGTACGGTACGATTTAAGTTTCGTTTGTTATTTGGGATATTTGATTAGATGTTCAGAGTGTATTTTTGGGCTATAGTATTGTTAGTTTTATTGTCTTGAGGTGTTGGTTGATGTTGGTTGTTCGTTTCAGAGTTTCGGTTTGATTTTTGTTGCATGGGAATAGTGTTTTGCCGTGAGCACACCGCACC
Organism: Primulina eburnea; assembly: GCF_022965805.1. NCBI lineage: Eukaryota > Viridiplantae > Streptophyta > Magnoliopsida > Lamiales > Gesneriaceae > Primulina > Primulina eburnea. Next base: position 26,053,624 of record NC_133108.1, on the reverse strand, counting down.
CGCGGTGATGTAGAGACCGCCCCTGCGGTAGAGACCGCACCCGCGCTGCTTGCGTCGCCGCACCCGCGCTGTTCGTGTTCCAGAATTTTTGAGTATGCCGTAACTTAGGCGCACCCGCGGTCTTTGTGTTGGCGCACCCGCGGTGAAGGTATGGGCGAGATATTTAGTCGATTTTGGAGTGGTTGGCTATCACTTTTCCTTTTTCTTTCCTTCTCATTTTCGCATTTTCTCTCCATTTTAGGGTTTTTCATCATTTCTTTCCTTTCCTATCTTCGATTCAAGCGTTTGTTTGGAATTTCGACTTGAGTTCGACGTTCTCCTTGGTGCTAGGAAGCTTGGGTAAGCTTTTGGTGCGATTCTGTTTAGGTTGTAAATTAAGAGTTGTTTAGGTTGGTTGTTTATGTGGATTTATGGATTATTTAGCTTGTAATCTTGGATATTTAGTTGATATTGGTGTTATTTGTGGATTATTTGTTGTAGGTGGTGATCAAGAGCTAAGTTGAGGTGTTTGTTGTGGTTTGTAAGTGGAATTTCATTCCTTTTTGCTCACATGATTATATATGTATGTGTTTCAAAGGGTTTATTGTGTTATTCCCTTTCATTTGATCCATAGTATGTATTGTTATATGTATTGGAGGCATTGTATGTCTCATTATTGATTAAAGGGAATACAAAGAGATATATAGAGTTCAAAATGATTGTTAAAACCAGAGAAGAATTTAAATGTTTTCGGATTGATAAATACATAGTCAGAGATTGCATGCAATATTAGATGATCATCGCCCAGAGGCTTATATCCCTCAGAGTTATCGGTATTTATATCGATTTGGGATACGAGCAACCCCAGAGCAGAGATACTATTGATATCAATCCCCAGAGCAAAAGAGAAATACCATCATATTTTATGCTATTGCTATATTATTGATATTCAGAGTTTACAGTTCAGAGTTGATGGTATTTATGATTTCAAAGAGATGTTTTACAGAGTTATTGTTCATTGCTATATAAGAGTTCCACTTGCTGAGATTTATTCTCATTTCAGTTATTTTCATGTGATGCAGATCAGAGTGGTGCCTCGGGACGTTGACTGTAGATCGGGGGTCATATGCATACACCGTTGGAAGGAGGATTTTGGCATGATCATAGGAATGATGTTTTGTTTTTGTTATGTCATTTAAATGATCATGTAGTTATTTTGTAAAGATATTTGATGAAATGTATTTTGAAACTCCTTCCGTATATTTTAAAGAGAAAAATTTTATTTCCGCTGCGTATTTATTTTAAAAGAGGTCAGGGTGTCACAAATGTACTCCCATTTCTATTCAGAACTATACGAAATCTGTAATAATCTTCTGATTTCTATCTTTTTGTCTTCTTCTGTTAGCAATTCAGACTTATCCGTACAATTTCTGCCAACATTTCTGTACAAATTCTGTTACAACTGATCTAATCTGTTTATATCACAACTGTCTGTTCGAGTAACGTACATTCACAATTATCGGAATGAAAACTGAATCCACAACTGTTCGGTTCTGACGTTATCTGTGAATTCAGATTCGAACCATTCTGTATGAACAATCAGTTAATAACATAAAATAAAGAAGAAATACCTACCTGGTATTCGGCTCTGACTATCAATATCAAAATCTGTAACCAATTCTGAAACATTCTGATATTATAACATAATCAGTCCCATATAACACAAAATCAAATATCTGTTATTCTGACTGATGTTCTGTTCTGATTATTACAAACAAGTTCTGAACATTCTGATCACATGTCTGACTGTTTACACTAATCTGTATCAAACACTGATTCACAATAACAGTAATATCTCATCAGGTTCAGAATAGAAAGACCCTATACAGATCTAGTGAGTTTAAGAAAACTCATAAAATAACAAAATCAAGCAACTGTAAATTCTGTCTATCTGACCAATCCTCATACTGCCCAGATCAACTGCTATATCTTATCTGCAAATAACATATGCTCCCAACAATATAAGATATTGCACAAATACTGATGTAGAACAATAACAATACTCCACAGATATATATCAATGAGAGAATAAATAATCAGAATAAGATAATCTGCAGATAATAAATTTCTGACATTTCTGGAATTCTTGATCTTTCTGTCTTAACTGTCTAAATCAATCGATCTTCAGATACTGCATATTCTGAATAAACACTGTATCATTAACTGCATACCGGATTCATACCTGACCCATTTCTGTATACAATGATCATAGTTATCTGAATATTTAACCCAATCTTCAAATATTCAATATAATCAATCAAATGCTGCAATATATCAATAAATCATAGATATACCAAGCATAATTTTCAGAATACCTCTGAACATAAAATCTATCAATTTAGAAACAGAACTGAACTATCTTCCAGAGAAATACTCAATCAACTGGATTTCTCAGCTAATGTTCTTTTATCTGTCAATTATATCTATTCTGTCAATCATTCTGTACTAAGTTCTAATATACCAGCAATACTCGGTATTGATTCAATTCTGAAATCTACCTTTCTGATATCAAACACATCTGAAATCTTATCTAGACAAACACCAGTCAACTATTATATTACTAGCAACTCTGTCACTGCTAGACTCGATTTCAATGAATCTATTGAATACATAAGGATACCATCTGTTCCTTGCTGTAATAATCGAGTCATAAACAGTACAATAATTTAAGGAATTCTGGATCTAGAATCCTTACCGGAATTCTCCGTTTATCAGCCAGATCTGGTCTGAATCTTACCATTTCTGGCACACATTCTACGATATTTCTGTACTTGTTTAGCATATACATGTCAATACTGCAATCAGAATCATATAACACAAGTACATCGCAATCTAGTTCAATCTCATTCTTATCTAACCGTAGTATATCATATGTCACAGACATTTCTGATATCAACATATTCCTCAACAACCAAGGAATCAATACTACAGTATACACAGACCCAACAGATATAGCATATCTCCATGCTACTCAATCACAGTGTAAGGCTCGAGAATTATCGATATTATTGATGTTGGAATTGTAGAGATAAGAATGCACAATTATGAGATTTTGAGCAGCAGGGCCGAAGCCACACCGCACCCGCGGTGCTAAGACTACCGCACCCGCGGTGTAGGTGACAGAAATTGGTGAATTTGTGCGAACAGACACCGCACCCGCGGTGCTAGCACGACCACACCCGCGGTGTGAGACCGCACCCGCGGTCATGTAAGGACCGCACCCGCGGTCTAGGTGCAACATTTTTGGATGGACTCGCCGTGAGCACAGCGCACCCGCGATGCAAGAGGAGCGCACCCGCGGTGCTGCATGCGAGAGATCCACATCCTTTTCTTAGCTTGACACATGGCATGTATATATATACAAAATGGCTGAATCTTCATCCTTCATTTCAGCTGCTAAGAGCACCGAGAGTTCCTTTTTCCTTCTTCTAAGTTTCTTCATGATAGAATTGAGATTATGCAACAACTAGCTATCCGATTTTAATTCCGAGGTAAGATTTGTGTTCCTTGCATTGACGGCTACAAAGTGACGTAAGTTTGATATAATTCCAGCATGATTCAGATTGTGGATGTTGGGGAACTTATGATTTTGTTGCGAATATATGTTCTTGATATATAGAGCATCGTATATTTGTTATCAGATCGATTTTCGGACACCGTATACGAGCCTTGCGAATTTCCAGCATGTATATTGATATTGATTGGAAGAATTGAGCATATTATATTGTGTTGATGAGTATATTATGAAGATTATGAGTTGTGGCTATGGTATATATTGTTTGTTGAGATTGAGTTGATCGGTATTGCGAGAATACGCTGTTATGCCGTAGATTTGTACCGAGATTTATTATTGATTGGCATATATGTTGCTTTGAGTTAGAGATTGATATTGGGTGTCTACACATTGCCGTTTCAGATTTGAGGTGACAGGTTTGACATTGGATTCGAGATCTCGACAGACGATTCGACAAGAAAGGTATAATTCATGTGGTCACGGGATTGCACAACTCGATTCAGATTTGATACGAGTTTCCCTAAATCACATACTAGATTGTTATTACATTGATTATGTAATGCCTTGTTTATTGATTTATATTCGAGTCCTGAGATAGGAGAGATTGGCAGACTTGCCAAAAACTAGACGTTTCGGTGTATCGACGCATAGGAGCAGATTTGCTATATGTGTAGACCCTCGATACAGAGTTGACCGAAGTCTAGGAATAAGACGTACCGTTGCCCCGAATGGTTGGGTAGGTAACAGACCGTCTTATTCACACCGGGATCCCTAGATTAGAAAAGAGTCGAGTCAAGATTTGAATTGTTGAATACAGATTTGTATTCTACTACATGTTTAGATGTATATTCATGTTACTTGATTTATGTTATGCATTTGTACATGATTTATTACATTGCATGCATCCATGTTTTATACTGGGAGATGTTCTCACCGGAGTTATCCGGCTGTTGTCGTGTCTGTATGTGTGCATGGCAACAGGTGGGGCAGGATCGGGGTCACGAGCTAGATGAGAGATGATGATAGCGTGGAGATCTCGGGCATTGCAGATTACTAGTGTTTTTCTTATGAAACTTGTACTACTTATGTTGTATTTGAGATTCGAACACTAGTGTATGGTTGTAGTAGACAGATATGTATGTACATTATGTTGTTTATTTCAGTTAACGATATGTTATGCTTTATCTATACATTTGAATTAATGTTAAAAGCAAATTTTTGACCCACATTTTCGAACAAAGATCCAATTAAATCCCAAAAGAATTGAGTTAGAGCCCGGGTCCCCACAACAGGTGGTATCAGAGCAGTGGGTTCTGTAGACTGAAATAGAATAGAATGAGCGGGGTAGATCGAGTCATCTTCCTTGCTTTTGAGATGCTAGCATGCTTTATTGCTTTCCCTATTATATGTTGTGTTGTATTATCTGAATTGATTTACAGCATTTCAAGCCTGAATCAGAACCGATTCTCGATCAGAGGTATATGATCAGAGGAGGGCTGAGACAGATGACATTGATTATGTACTAATCAGTTTGATAATCAGATTTATGCCGCCTAGACGAGTGCCACAGCCAGAGCAGGGTAGCACATCAGGTGTACAGATGGATGTTACCGCTACACCGATGGAGACTTTATTGAAGAGATTCCAGTCTTTCCATCCGCCTACTCTGAAAGGCACAGAGAGTGCAGTAGAATGCGAGAGCTGGCTCGATGATATCGAGATGTTGTTTGAGTCTTTGGCTTACACTGATGAGCGACGTGTGAAGCTGATAGGGCATCAGATGCAGGAGGTTTCAAAGAGCTGGTGGTTGACTACAAAGAGAGCCTTGGAGCACCGAGGCATTGATATCACGTGGAAAGTCTTCAAAGACGAGTTCTATCAGCGCTTCTTTCCCGTCTCCTACCGGAAAGATAAGGGAGCTGAATTTGCGAATCTGAAGCAGGGACAGTGGAACATCGAGGAGTATGTTGCTAAATTTTCTGCATTGCTACGATTTGCACCGCATGTGGCCGGGAACGATGAGGCAGTGGCCGATCAGTTCATCAACGGATTGAATCCGGATGTTTTTACTTTGGTGAACACGGGCCGACCTAGTACTTTTTCCGAGGCACTGAACCGAGCAAAGGGAGCAGAGGCTGGCTTGATCAGGCAGCGAGGAGCTTCCTACGGTGTTCAGGGGCAGAGACCGCCACAGTCTACTACCGTACAGTTTCCACCACCTCCTCCTCGTTTTGACAGCGGAGCTAGTGGTAGTGGTAAGAAGGAATTTCTGAAGGCTAAAGGCAAACAGTTTAAGAAATCTGGGAGTAGTTCATCGAGTTCGAGTGGATCTCGACAGAGAGGTCAGGGGTCCGAGTATAGTGGTGCATACTGTGGTTCGTGCGGAGGGCGACATGCGACGGAGCAGTGTCAAGGAGTTCTGGGACGCTGTAACATCTGTAGGCAACAGGGACATTTCGCCAGAGTTTGTCTCCAGAGAGGTGCACAACGATTCCAGAGCACAGGATCATTAGCACCAGCGCCACAGATGGAGAGACAGGCATCCTCTGTGCACTCTTTTCAGCCACCCTCCACACAGACTCAGCAAAGACCAGGAGGTAGTCAGACTGTGAGTCAGCCTCCCAGACAGCAGGCACGTGTTTTTGCCCTGACAGAGGAGCAGGCGCAGGAGGCGCCAGATGACGTCGTTGCAGGTAACTGTTTTCTTTGCGGTTATCCTGCATATGTGTTGATTGACACAGGGGCATCTCATACATTTATATCTGAACATTTTGCATTGAGACATTCATTGCCTGTTGAGTCGTTGTCGACAGTAGTGTCTATAGCTTCTCTGTTGGGAAGTGGTTTGATATCTGTGACTACTGTTAGACACTGTATGCTTCAGTTTGAGGGGCATGAGATTGATCTTGATTGTGTAGTACTTGGTTTGGCTGATTTTGATTGTATAGTTGGTATAGACATGTTGACCAAGTACAGGGCCACGGTAGATTGTTTCCACAAGATTGTCAGATTCAGACCTGAACTGACAGATGAGTGGAAATTCTACGGCAAGGGTTCCAGATCTCGGATTCCCTTAGTATCTGCTTTGACTATGAGTAGATTGCTTCAGAGAGGAGCAGAGGGCTTTCTTGTATATTCAGTAGATCTACTGAAGTCGAGCCCAGCATTGGCAGATTTGGCAGTGGTTTGCGAGTTTGCAGATGTTTTTCCTGATGAGATTCCAGAGTTGCCTCCAGTTCGAGAGGTTGATTTCAGCATAGATCTTATGCCCGGTTCTGTTCCTATTTCGAGAGCTCCGTATAGGATGGCGCCGATAGAGCTGAAAGAGTTGAAAGCACAGTTGGAGGATCTTCTGTCCAAGGGATATATCAGACCCAGTGTATCACCTTGGGGTGCTCCGGTGCTTTTCGTTAGAAAGAAAGATGGTTCGATGCGACTATGTATTGATTATAGGCAGCTGAATAAGGCAACAGTGAAGAACAAGTATCCTTTGCCTCGCATCGACGATCTGTTTGATCAGTTATAAGGATCTTCGGTATATTCGAAAATCGATTTGAGGTCAGGGTATCATCAGCTCCGAGTTAGAGACGTTGATATTCCGAAGACTGCATTCCGAACCAGGTATGGACATTACGAGTTTGTTGTTATGCCTTTCGGTTTGACGAATGCACCAGCGGTGTTTATGAGTTTGATGAACCGCATTTTTCAGAGATATTTAGATGAGTTTGTAATTGTGTTTATCGATGATATTTTGGTGTATTCGAAGAGTTTGACTGAGCATGCAGATCACCCGAGGATTGTATTGAAGACTTTGAGAAATGAGCGGTTGTATGCCAAACTGTCCAAGTGTGAATTCTGGCTGAGACAGGTTGTCTTCTTGGGGCATATTATATCTGGAGATGGTATTGCGGTAGATCCGAGTAAAGTTGAGGCTGTGATCAGTTGGCCGAGACCGACTTCTGTGCCTGAGATACGCAGTTTCATGGGTCTAGCCGGGTATTATCGTCGTTTTATTCGAGATTTCTCCAGTATAGCGAAGCCAATCACTCAGTTGACCCAGAAGAATATGCCATTTGTGTGGTCCGAAGATTGTGAAGCCAGTTTTGTAGAGCTGAAGAAGAGGCTGACTAGTGCACCTGTCTTGACGATTCTTGCAGGTACAGGTGAGTTCGTTGTATACTGTGACGCATCTCACAGAGGGCTTGGATGTGTTCTTATGCAGCGAGGGCACGTGATAGCATACGCCTCTAGACAGCTGAAGCCACACGAGACTCGTTATCCGATTCATGATCTTGAATTGGCGGCGATTGTATTTGCACTCAAGATCTGGCGTCACTATCTGTATGGCGATAAATTTGAGATCTATTCCGATCATAAGAGCCTGAAATATCTCTTTTCTCAGTCAGAGTTGAACATGAGGCAGCGACGATGGCTTGATCTGCTGAAAGATTTTGATTGCGAGATCAAGTACCATCCAGGAAAGTCGAATGCAGCGGCAGACGCCTTGAGTCGAAAGGTATGTGCTCTTTCCTTGTCGACTGTAGGTGTATCGAGTTTAGTAGAAGATTGTTGCTTGTCTGGATTGACATTTAATACAGAGAGTAGACCGTTGCGACTTGCTGCGATTCAGATTGAGCCAGACTTGATTTCGAGGATCAAAGAAGCACAGAGAACTGATCCGAGTGTGCAGAAATCGATTGATATGGTCAGAGCTGGACATATCTCAGAATATCAGGTCAGAGATTCTGTTCTGTATGTGAATAACCGCTTAGTGGTGCCAGAGATTTCAGATTTGAGACGACAGATCATGTCGGAAGCACACTGTAGTCGGTTCAGCATTCATCCTGGTGGCAGGAAGATGTATAACGACTTGAAGACACAATTCTGGTGGAAGCAGATGAAGACAGACATTGCAGAATTTGTGTCTAAGTGCCTGAATTGCCAGCAGGTGAAGGCAGAGAGAAAGAAGCCCGGAGGTTTACTTCAGAGTTTGTCTGTTCCTGAATGGAAATGGGACCACATTTCCATGGACTTCGTGACGAAGTTACCTCGATCTTCGCGGGGCTGTGACGCGATTTGGGTTGTGATAGACAGACTGACCAAATCAGCGTGCTTTATTCCGTACAGGATGACTTATCGACAAGATCAGATGGCAGCGTTGTATGTCAGAGAGGTCGTCAGATTGCATGGTGTGCCGAAGTCGATCATATCAGATCGGGATCCACGATTCACTTCTCACTTTTGGCACAGCTTGCAGCAGGCTTTGGGTACGACTTTACACCTGAGCACTGCTTATCATCCCCAGACGGACGGACAGTCAGAGCGGACTATCCAGACTTTAGAGGATATGCTGAGAGCTGTAGTACTAGATTTTGGTACTAGTTGGCAAGATTCATTGCCATTGTGTGAGTTTTCATACAACAACAGCTATCAGACGAGCATAGAGATGGCACCGTTCGAAGCTTTATACGGAAAGAAGTGCAGATCTCCGTTGTACTGGGATGATATTTCTGAGGTACCAGTGTTGGGGCCTGATATGATTCGTGAGATGACAGAAAAAGTGAAGATCATTCAGAAACGAATGAAGACGGCACAGGATAGGCAAGCGAAGTACGCCAATATTAGACGCAGACAGTTAGTATTCGAACAGGGAGACAGAGTATTTTTGAAAATTTAACCTTTCAGAGGCGTTGTCAGATTTGGCAAGCGTGGGAAGTTGTCCCCTAGATACATCGGTCCGTATGAGATTTTTGAAAAGATTGGCGATCGAGCTTACAGACTTGCTCTTCCTCCTTCACTGTCCGGTATACATGATGTTTTTCATGTATCGATGTTGCGCAGATACATGCCGGATGATTCTCATGTCATTCAACCTGAAGAAGCCGAGTTAGATCAGACATTGAGCTACGTCGAGCAACCGATACAGATTTTGGATCGGAAGGAAAAGAAGCTTAGAACCAAGACTATTCCGCTGGTGAAGGTTCAATGGAATCGTCATGGCATCGAGGAAGCAACTTGGGAGACAGAGTCTGAGATGAGACAGAGGCATCCCGAGCTATTTGTATGATGTGAGTTTTCTTTCAGTTCTAATGTCATTTCTTCCTTTACTATGATTGATTAAGTTGTTTGCGAGTTCGAGGACGAACTCCTGTCTAAGAGGGGGAGAAATGTAAGGCTCGAGAATTATCGATATTATTGATGTTGGAATTGTAGAGATAAGAATGCACAATTATGAGATTTTGAGCAGCAGGGCCGAAGCCACACCGCACCCGCGGTGCTAAGACTACCGCACCCACGGTGTAGGTGACAGAAATTGGTGAATTTGTGCGAACAGACACCGCACCCGCGGTGCTAGCACGACCGCACCCGCGGTGTGAGACCGCACCCGCGGTCTAGGTGCAACATTTTTGGATGGACTCGCCGTGAGCACAGCGCACCCGCGATGCAAGAGGAGCGCACCCGCGGTGCTGCATGCGAGAGATCCACCTCCTTTTCTTAGCTTGACACATGGCATGTATATATATACAAAATGGCTGAATCTTCATCCTTCATTTCAGCTGCTAAGAGCACCGAGAGTTCCTTTTTCCTTCTTCTAAGTTTCTTCATGATAGAATTGAGATTATGCAACAACTAGCTATCCGATTTTAATTCCGAGGTAAGATTTGTGTTCCTTGCATTGACGGCTACAAAGTGACGTAAGTTTGATATAATTCCAGCATGATTCAGATTGTGGATATTGGGGAACTTATGATTTTGTTGCGAATATATGTTCTTGATATATAGAGCATCGTATATTTGTTATCAGATCGATTTTCGGACACCGTATACGAGCCTTGCGAATTTCCAGCATGTATATTGATATTGATTGGAAGAATTGAGCATATTATATTGTGTTGATGAGTATATTATGAAGATTATGAGTTGTGGCTATGGTATATATTGTTTGTTGAGATTGAGTTGATCGGTATTGCGAGAATACGCTGTTATGCCGTAGATTTGTACCGAGATTTATTATTGATTGGCATATATGTTGCTTTGAGTTAGAGATTGATATTGGGTGTCTACACATTGCCGTTTCAGATTTGAGGTGACAGGTTTGACATTGGATTCGAGATCTCGACAGACGATTCGACAAGAAAGGTATAATTCATGTGGTCACGGGATTGCACAACTCGATTCAGATTTGATACGAGTTTCCCTAAATCACATACTAGATTGTTATTACATTGATTATGTAATGCCTTGTTTATTGATTTATATTCGAGTCCTGAGATAGGAGAGATTGGCAGACTTGCCAAAAACTAGACGTTTCGGTGTATCGACGCATAGGAGCAGATTTGCTATATGTGTAGACCCTCGATACAGAGTTGACCGAAGTCTAGGAATAAGACGTACCGTTGCCCCGAATGGTTGGGTAGGTAACAGACCGTCTTATTCACACCGGGATCCCTAGATTAGAAAAGAGTCGAGTCAAGATTTGAATTGTTGAATACAGATTTGTATTCTACTACATGTTTAGATGTATATTCATGTTATTTGATTTATGTTATGCATTTGTACATGATTTATTACATTGCATGCATCCATGTTTTATACTGGGAGATGTTCTCACCGGAGTTATCCGGCTGTTGTCGTTTCTGTATGTGTGCATGGCAACAGGTGGGGCAGGATCGGGGTCACGAGCTAGATGAGAGATGATGATAGCGTGGAGATCTCGGGCATTGCAGATTACTAGTGTTTTTCTTATGAAACTTGTACTACTTATGTTGTATTTGAGATTCGAACACTAGTGTATGGTTGTACTAGACAGATATGTATGTACATTATGTTGTTTATTTCAGTTAACGATATGTTATGCTTTATCTATACATTTGAATTAATGTTAAAAGCAAATTTTTGACCCACATTTTCGAACAAAGATCCAATTAAATCCCAAAAGAATTGAGTTAGAGCCCGGGTCCCCACACACAGGTATTCATAAATAATGCAGTAGTACATATCAATACCTATGCATATAATCATAAAAGACATAGTACCTGTTGCGAATTCTGGGTCTGTTTCTCCACCAAACGATGTTCCCTAAGATCTTCGAGACCATCTCTGGGGACAAACTTTAGCAAAATGCCCCAGCTGTTTACAGATATTGCATCTATCAAGCACTCCTTGGCATTGCTCTGAGGAATGTCTCCCTCCGCAAGTCCTACAATAGACATCAGTATGGCTTGGACTCGAACCACTTGAGCTAGAGGAGCCACTTCCCAACTTCTTGAATGGCTTCTTACGAGTTTTCAGCAACTCTTGTTTCCCACTCGTACTGCCACGCTCATATCGAAGAGGGAATTGCTGTGTCTGGGGTGGATTCACACACAACCTTGTCAATTGTCTAATCAGACTCGCCTCCGCTATCTTTGCTCTACTCAGGATGTCAGCAAAATGGCAGGGTCGTTGCAAATTCATGAATGCAACTACCTCTGAATTCAACCCTCTGATGAATTGATTTACTATAGCTTCATCATTTCCAGCTAAATGAGGAGCAAAACGCATTAGAGTCGAGAATTTAGCAATATATGCGTCAATATTTAGCTGCCCTTGGCTCAAATTCTCAAACTCTAATTTCTTGTCCTCTCGGTACGAAGCTGAGAAAAATCTTCGATAGAATTCAGTTCTGAATATTTCCCACGACATCACTGTACCTCTCTGTGCCCACATTCTTGTACTGGTAATCCACCAACTCATGGCGGCTTCTCGTAACTGGTAAGGCACCATTTTAACTCTCTGTTCATCTGTACAATCAAGTAAATCAAACAAGATTTCTATATCATCAAACCAGTTCTGACAGTCTTCAGATGTCTCGGTACCACTCAGAATCAGCGGTTGTAATAACTCAAATTCTTTCATCTTTTCTTCTAGCTGAGATTCTGATGCATCTAGCTGTTCAGACGAAGTACTACCCCTTTCTGGAAATCTCCGAGGCGGTATATCTGAATGTCAAACAAATCAATACACAATCTGTATAATCTGTCTCAGCCCTCCTCTGATCATATACCTCTGATCCAAACTCGGTTCTGATTCAGGCTTATTAATTACATGCTGCAATCAACTCAGATAACAAACAGCATGTAATAGGAAAAGCAATAAATCATGCTAGCACACACAATGTAAATCAACATTGCAATAACTCTCATGCTAGCAATCACATGCAAGGAAAGAAAATTCAATCTACCCCGCTCATTCTCTTCTATCTCAGTCTAAAGAATCTATCAACTCTGACTATCTCAATCTAAAGGATCTATCGCTCTGATAACCTAAGTCTAAAGGAACTATCAGCTCTGATACCACCTGTTGTGGGGACCCGGACGCTAATCATCTTCTTAATCATCTTTGGGATTTAATTATCAATTAAGATAAAACAGGGTCTAAAATTTTTTTCTTTTTAATTTATAACTGCGGAAGGTAAGGGACTCTAAACACTATACATGTCTGTATATAAAATACAATTCAGTATTAAAAATACAATAATGTACAACATTCTAATCTAAGGTTCACTACTAAAATTCTAGTAGTAAAATCCAATCTACTGTAAGTCCGGAATCACCACGCTAACTCGTCTTCTCTCATCATCTTCGTGACCCCGATCCTGCCTCCCCTGATGTCATGCACACTTACAAACAAGACACCAGCCGGATAAATCCGGTGAGAATAAATCTCAGTATAAAACATGGTAAGCATGTATATAAACAAACTAATTCATAAACATGCGATCATGTATAAACACAATATATTTCATAATCTATGAAATTAAGCATGCAACTCAAATCAGATAAACATGCATATCAACAGTGTAAATCATAAAACATGCTAGCACAACTGAAAGCAATAACGATGGGTCCCATGATCTAGGAGCCACATCCATATAAGCATGAAGTCCTAATCAAATCATGTCTAGACTTGACTCGATCTATAACTCTAGGGATCCCGGGGTGAATAAGACGTCACTGTCTGTCACCTACCCTACCAATCGAGGTGCTGTACGTCTTATTCCTAGACTTCGGCCTGATTTGTATCTGCATCTACAATAGGGGCGGTGATCTTCCCCTAAGCTGTGATATCGCCGAACGTCTAGAAGTCTGCCTGATCTCCAGACTGTCCTATCTTAATGCATGAATACAAAATTTGTAAACAAGCATAATCATCTTAATGCGATGTAACATGATCTGTAAACAAAGCATAGCAAGATTTGCATACAAGTTCTATAAACAAATCTATAAACAAGAATATAGTATGTATGTGATTTATTGGGCAACTCAAATGGTGATCTCAATTGAGTTGTTTCTTCCCGAATATCACATGAATTATACCTTTGTCGTCCCCCTCTGAGGAAGACGAAGTCTTGAAGTCCAGTCTGTCCATATCCGATTTGAAATGACAATATAAATACACTGTATCAATGTGTAACTCAATTCACAATCCGTTCTGATCAATACTCAATTCAGTATACAATCTGATCAATGTCTGAACAAGATACAATCTGAGTCATATCAATAATATCACAATCTAATCGAAATCATATCTGAATCTGATCAATATAAATCAACTGATGTTTCGACGGTATAACCATACAATCTGAATACCCCGTCAATCTGAACATCACATATATACTACCAGAACTCATAATCTCAATATCGGTATATTCAAAATCAGTAATACACAATTCTGATATCAAAATCTCAATCAATATCTTTCACAATTCATAACAATCACAGAAATAGTCTATTATGAAATCTGACTTCGATTATACAATATCTACGGTAGTATAACCGCCATATCTGAATCCCATGCAATTCTAGCAACATCATATTTTCAAAACACTACAAAACGTAATAAAACTTACGTCCTTGTGTAGCTCTAGTCGAGAGGAACACGATACTGCGTTCGGATTCGAATTCTGATGCGCGGTTTCTTCGAAATCTCGAATCTAAAAGGCGTAAGGATTTTCTCTCCAAAAGCTTCGACCCCTTTGATGAATTCTGAGAGAAAACACGTGTAACTCTCATATATATACTGCATGCAACCATATAAAACGTGGCATAGCTTTTCTTGTTGCACGTAAGACCGCGGGTGCGGTAACTCAATGAGCGCGGGTGCGCCATGCTCTCGGCAGCACTATCCAAAATGCACAAGTCAAGACCGCGGGTGCGGATCTTCCAATACCGCGGGTGCGGTCTGGCACCGCGGGTGCGGTGTATGCAAGACCGCGGGTGCGGTCTTGCTTCGCCCAAAATCCTTACCCTACTGAACTTACACCGCGAGTGCGGTGTAAACAAGGGCGCGGGTGCGGTCTTGCACGTTCTGAAAAATTATATTTTGCTCTGAGCAACATCCCATAATCTTATCTGATCAATTCTACAAGTCTTGGGATATTTCATTAATCTTGTCTGATTAATTCTACGACAATTCTTGGGCATTACAATAGAACTTTGGGAACACTTTTGCGTGCTATTCTTAAAAAGAACTTGGATAGACATTTCTAGGGACTTTATTTTGGGGTTTCCTAGAACTAAGAATGGGAGATATTCTATTTTTGTTGTTGTGGATAGATTCTCTAAGATGGCACAGTCGCGATGTTAAATTCTTGAGTTACTTTTGGAATACTTGATGGGCTAAACTTTGCCCAAAATTGTTGTTTTCTACTACTTGTCATCCTCAAACAGATAGACAAACTGAAGTTGTCACTAGAACTTTGGGAACACTTTTGCGTGCTATTCTTAAAAAGAACTTGGATTGACATTTCTAGGAACTTTATTTTGGGGTTGCCTAGGACTAAGAAGGGGAGGGATTCTATTTTTGTTGTTGTGGATAGATTCTCTAAGATGGCACATTTTATAGCTTGTCATAAAACCGATGATGCTTCAAACATGGCGGATTTGTTCTTTAGAGAAGTCGTTAGGTTGCATGGCATGCCTAGGACTATTGTTTCTGTTTGCGATGTCAAATTCTCGAGTTACTTTAGGAAGACTTTATGGGCTAAACTTTGCACAAATCTGTTGTTTTCTACTACTTGTCATTCTCAAACGGATGGACAAACTGAAGTTGTCAATAGAATTTTGGGAACACTTTTGCGTCCTATTCTTAAAAAGAACTTGGATTGACATTTCTAGGGACTTTATTTTGGGGTTGCCTAGGACTAAGAAGGTGAGGGATTCTATTTTTTTTGTTGTGTATGATTCTCTAAGATGGCACATTTTATAGCTTGTCATAAAACCGATGATGCTTCAAACATTGCGGATTTGTTCTTTAGAGAATTCGTTAGGTTGAATGGCATGCCTAAGACTATTGATTCTGGTCGCGATGTTAAATTCTTGAGTTACTTTTGGAATACTTTATGGGCCAAACTTTGCACAAAATTGTTGTTTTCTACTACTTGTCATCCTCAAACGGATGGACAAACTGAAGTTGTCACTAGAACTTTGGGAACACTTTTGCGTGCTATTCTTAAAAAGAACTTGGATTGACATTTCTAGGGACTTTATTTTGGGGTTGCCTAGGACTAAGAAGGGGAGGGATTCTATTTTTGTTGTTGTGGGTAGATTCTCTAAGATGGCACATTTTATAGCTTGTCAAAAAATCGCTGATGCTTCAAACATGGCGGATTTGTCCTTTAGAGAAGTCGTTAGGTTGCATGGCATGCCTAGGACTATTGTTTCTGTTCGCGATGTTAAATTCTCGAGTTACTTTTGTGGGAACCCGGACGCTAATCATCTTTGGGGATTTAATTGTTAATTAAGATTAAACAGGGTCTAAAAATTTTTCTTTTTTTTTAACATGCAAGTGCGGAAGGTAATGGAATCTAAATAACATACATCTCAGTATCAAAATACATTTCAGTATAAAAGTACAATAATGTACATTATTCACTCAAACTAATCTAGGGTTTAACTACCAAATTTCTAGTATTAAACCAAGTGTACAATAAGTCCGGAATCACCACGCTAAACTCGTCTTCTCTTATCATTTTCTTGACCCCGATTTTGTCCCACCTGTTGTCATGTACACATACAAAACAAGACAACAGCCGGATACTCCGGTGAGATGAATCCCAGTATAAAACATGGTAAACATGCATATACACAAAGTGAATCATGAAACATTCTATCATGAATAAAATCAAAAACAATAGATTTCATAATCTATGAAATTAAATCAAAATAAGCATGCAAATCGAATCAAATAAACATGCAACTCAAATCAAATCATAAAAACATGCTATCGTGACTGAAAGCAATAAAAATGGGTTTCATAGTCTATGAAACCACGTCCATAAACGCATGCAGTTCTAGTCAAATCATGTCTAGATTCGACTCAACTATAACTTTAGGGATCCCGGTGTGAATAAGACGTCGCGATCTGTCACCTACCCTACCACTCGGGGTGACTGTACGTCTTATTCCTAGACTTCGGTCTGATCTGTATCGACATCTGCAATAGGAGAGTGGATCTTCCCCTAAGCTGCGATATCACCGAACGTCTAGAAGTCTGACTGTTCTGTCAAGACTTTCCTATCCTATATGCAATGAATATTAATCTATACACAAAGCATACACATTTCAAAGGATATCAATATAACATCTATAAACACATCAAAATCATATCATAAAATAAACAACAATAATTCTAGTATGTGATTTTATTGGGAAACTCAAATGGGATCTCAATTGAGTTGTATCTTCCCGAATATCTTATGAAATATACCTTTGTCGTCCCTGTCTGACGAAGACGATGACCTGTATTCAAATCTGTCCATATCAAATCTGAAATGACAATATCGAATACGCTATATCAGTGAATAACTCAATACACAATTTGTTCTTATCAATACACAAATCGGTATATAAAATCTGATCCATATCCGAACAAGGTACAATCTAATGCATATCGATAATATCACGATACAATCGAAATCTTTACTGAATCTGATCAATCTCAATCAATACTGAATCTGATTCATATCAATCTGAATTGGAAATATAGAGGAGTATCATGTCAATATACTACTCAAAGCAATTCTTATACAATTCAATAATCATTCTCTGTACAATTTTAACGGCATAACGACATGAACTCTTGATACCGGTCACTCTATCAATAATCAATATCACAACAATGCATCAATCTCAACTCAAAATCATCCTCATAACACATTCCAAGTTCTAAAATCTGAACATGCTCAATCAAGAATATACTGAAAATCATAACAATTGAGTTCGATATTAATTATTCGTTCCGATTTCAAATATACACTCATAATCCTCTTAAGAACACCTATCTATGAGCATATTATAGTTTCCCCAACATCCATATCTCAAATCATGCAGGAATTGAAGAAAACTTACATCCTCTTGTAGCAAATGATGCGAGGAGTTCAAAACCGAAATCGAATTAACGTTTGGATGTCTAAATCTTGTACAAGCTAGCTTTCCTTTCCCTTGTTTCCTTCTCCTCTCTCGTTCTATGTTGCTGAAAAATGGTGAGTGAAGGAATCGACAACACATCTTATTGCATGGCTAAGGGCAAGTGTCTTATTTTTCAAGTTACACGCACGACGGCGGGTGCGGTAACTCCAGGAGCGCGGGTGCGCTAATGCTTCGGCACCAATTCCATTTTCTGAAATTCACGACCGCGGGTGCGGTCTTGTTCTTACCGCGGGTGCGGTGTGGCTTCGGCCTTTCTTGCACAATTCATAATTTATGACCTCAGGTGCGGTCTTGCAAACCCTAATTTCTCACGTCTTTTCTTTCCTCATTGCATGTCATGCATTTTCATATCTGCCGAGTCTTACGTTAATGAAGGTTAATAATCTCGATTTATCAATTCTATAATTCTTGGGCATTACATTTCTCCCCCTCTTAGATCTGAGTTCGTCTTCGAAGTCATAAGAAATCAATTCAAATATACTAGAAGAGATGTATAATAGAGTTTAAATCAAACTCTCATCTCAATAAATCCATTCTGAAATCTCTTTCTTGTATCAACCTCTGATTTCCACTCTGGAATACGACTTAATGAAATATATTATCATAATACTTCTTAAACTAACTCTAACAGAATCAATCTTGCCATGTTGGTTATACAACATCCGTATAAATCAATCACAGTTCATAGCAAAACAATACCAGTAGTTGTTATCCAATCTGTTTATCCCAATCAAGGACATATACAGTCTTCAGCTTCAAATACCAATCGTCATCATCCGACGTTGGTTTCCTTAATCTGTTTATTTTGAACTATTTTCATCTTCCTTCGAATTTTTTTTTTAAAAAAAAAATCTGTAATATTCACTGTATACCGTCTGGTCTATAACTATCTCATTACCCATCTGATAAGCTGATAGCTATAGTCACGCAGTGATAATAGGTCATATCAATTAGTTCTAACATCCAGCACTACAACTCCACAAATATCTTCTACTATCTGGACAATATGTTCCGGCTATCTGTCAATCGGTGGATAATATAGGAAGGAATTCATGGTATGCTCTGTCACGAATACAACCTCAAGCAAAATCATAATCTGATGTACTCTACTTCTGTATTCTAATTATTCTGACCATTTTTCTGATACCAATCTGTGTCATTTGGTCATGTTTGTACGTTATCTGGTACAAACGATTGAACAATCTGTCAATCGCAATCATATCATATCATGATCTGGATAGTATTGTAGTAATCTCATTACGAAATTCATCGAATTATACTCCCCATTTCTCATCAAAAATATACAAAGTCTGTACTAAATCTTCTGACTTCTATCTTTCTATTTTCATTTATAGCCAGTTCATAAATTTCAGTATCATTTCTGCCAATATTTCAATACAATTTCTGTCATAACTGATCTCATCAGTCTATAACACAACTATCTGTTCGGATATCATACATTTTCAATCATCAGAACGAAAACTGAATCCACTACGGTGCATATCTGACCCTATATGTTATTTCAGATCCGAACTACTGACATAAACAAATCAGTTAATAACATAAATTAAAGAAGAAATACCTACCTGGTATTCTGTTCTGACTGTCGATATCAAATTCTGTTGACAATTCTGAAACATTCTGATATCACAAGATAATCATTCTTATACGGTACAAATCACATATCTGCTACTCTGCTCGATGTTCTGCTCTGATTATCACATTCAAGTTCTGAACATTCTAATCACATTTCTAAACTGCTGTAATTCTCGAATTCAGCTCTGATTCGGTTTGAACTTTATATAATCTCAACGGTTACAATAATCTGTATCAAACAATGATTCAAAATAACAATAATATCAAATCAAAAACAAAATATCAATATCCTATACATATCTAGTTAGTTCAGTGAACTCATAAAACAATGATTTCTGGTAAATATCTTCATGTCATTCTGATCAAATGTTATATCTCATCGGCAAATCAAATATGCTCCCCAAAACAATATAAGATGTCTCAACTACTGATTTAGAACAATAACAATATTCAGCAGATATAAAGTAATTGTCGAATAAAATAATCTGCCAAAACAGACAAAATACATTTAGGACATTTCTGAACTTTCTGATATCGGTATCATTATCAGCCCCTGATCACCATCTCACTGTATCAAAGTCAATCGGTATACTAACTTCAGATATCGCATACTCTGAATACAATCTGTTTCAAGCAGGATTCTTATCTGAATAATTTCTGTATACAATCATCACAGTTCTCAGAATATTCAATACACTCTTCAGATATTCGATTCGATAAATCAAATGCTACAATTATATCAAAATCTCATAGATATAACAGGCATAGATCATCAGAACATCTCTGAAGATACTGAAACACGCCAAAGAGCAACACTAAATCAGATGTGTCGGTACTTTTCTACTGATCTTTCAATTCTTTCAGTTCATTCTGTATCATTCAATGTTATTCTATACTGAATTCTAAAACAACAATCAGTATCTGACCTGGATTCAATTCTGAAATCTATCTTTCTGCAATAAAGCAAATTTAAAATCTTATCTGACAACATCAGCCAATTCGCACATCATTGGCAAATCTGCCAATACTAAGCTCGATTTCAGTACATCTACTGAATACATAAGGATATCATCTGTTCCTTTCTGTAAAAATCGAGTCTTAGACAATCTAAATATCACAGGAATTCTAAATCTAGAATAATTACTGTGACATCTCTAGTCATCAACCATATCTGGTCTGAATCTTGTACTCTCCTGAAAGGAATCTATAATAGTTCTATACTTGTTCAGCATATTAACATCAATAATGCGGTCAAATCAGAAAACACAAGTACGTCAAAATCTAACTCAATCTCAGTCTCATCTTACTGTAGTATACAATATGTCACAGAATCTCTGAGATCAATCTTTCTCTCTCACAAGGTAAGGGTATCAATACTACAGTAAACACAGGCCCAACAGGTACCACATATATCAATGCAATTCAATCAAAGATAATCGTAGGAAATGCATTAGTATATATCAATACATATGCAATCTAATCATAAAAGAATAGTACCTGTCACTATATCATCAAGTGCCTCTTGGGTCTGTTCCTCGGTCACTACACAAGATGGTCCAGCTCCCTGAAATCTGCGGGAACCTCTTTGTGGACAGACTCTCGCAAAATTTCCAGGCTGTCTACAAATATTGCATCTACCAAGCACTCCTTGACATTGCTCTGAGGAATGTCTCCCTCTGCAAATCCTGCAATAGACTTCAGCATGACTTGGACTGGAACCACTTGAGCTAGAGGAACCACTCCCCAACTTCTTGAATGGCTTCTTTCGAGCTTTCAGCAAATCATGCTTCCCACTCGTACTGTAATAGCCGAGCCCGGTGTACGGTACGGTTTAAGTTTTCGTATATTATAGATTTATTGATTAAGTTTGAGTTTAGTTGTGATGATTAGAGTTGTGATTATGGGCCATAGTATTGTTGGTTATTATTGTCTTGAGGTGTAGTTGTTGTTGGTTGTTCGTTTCAGCGTTCCGGATCGATTTTGGTTGCATTGTTTTGTCTCTTGACCGTGACCAGAGTGCACCCGCGCTCATAGTAGGAGTGCCCCCGCGGTGTACAGTTCATAATTTTGTTGTTGGAGGGTCGTGGCATCACCGCACCCGCGGTGGTGTTGAGACCGCACCCGCAGTAGAGACCGCACCTGTGGGGACCCGGGCTCTAACTCTATTCTTTTGGGATTTAATTGGATCTTTATTCGAAAATGTGGGTCAAAATTTTGCTTTTAACATTAATTCAGATGTATAGATAAAGCATAACATGTCGTTAACTGAAATAAACAACATAATGTACATACATGTCTGTTCGTACAAACATTCACTAGTGTTCAAATGACAACTCTAAACATAGGTAATACAAGTTTCATAAGAAACACTAGTAATCTGCGATGCCCGAGATCTCCACGCTATCATCATCTCTCATCTAGCTCGTGACCCCGATCCTGCCCCACCTGTTGCCATGCACACATACAGACACGACAACAGCCGGATAACTCCGGTGAGAACATATCCCAGTATAAAACATGGATGCATGCAATGTCATAAATCATGTACAAATGCATAGCATAAATCAAGTAACATGAATAAAATCTAAACATGTAGATGAATACAAATCTGTATTCAACATTCAAATCTTGACTTGACTCTTTTCTAATCTAGGGATCCCGGTGTGAATAAGACGGTCTGTCACCTACCCAACCACTCGGGGCAACGGTACGTCTTATTCCTAGACTTCGGTCAACTCTGTATCGAGGGTCTACACATATAGCAAATCTGCTCCTATGCGTCGATACACCGAAACGTCTAGTTTTGGCAAGTCTGCCAATCTCTCCTATCTCAGGACTCGAATATAAATCAATAAACAAGGCATTACATAATCAATGTAATAACAATCTAGTATGTGATTTAGGGAAACTCGTATCAAATCTGAATCGAGTTGTGCAATCCCGTGACCACATGAATTATACCTTTCTTGTCGAATCGTCGGTCGAAGTCTCGAGTTAACAATAGCCAATACAAATCTGAAATGGCATAAACAATGTGCACTTCAATCATATACATCTCAAACAAATCAATATACAAAGCTAACATCGGTTTCAAATTAATTCGACGGCGTAACGACGTAGTTCTTCGATACCGGTAACTCCACCATAACATGCTCAATCATAATCAACTCATAAACTCATCAACCTCAATACATAAGCTGAAATCTGTACCATTTTAACGTAATACATGCTGGAAACTAACAATCGTAGCCAATAACATCCGTTTCTTGATGCGGTTACGCATATACCATGCTCAATACCTCAAGAACACAATCTAATTAACATACTACAATTTCTCCAACATCTATATTTCGAGATAGGCTGGAATTATATCAAACTTACGTCACTTTGTAGCCGTCAATGCAAGGAACACAAATCTTACCTCAGAATTAAAATCGGATAACCGGAAATAGCAAAATCTCAAGTGCAAAGATCAAAAGAATGAAGGCTTCTCCCAAATCCTCTCTCGGTTCTAAGTTCTGAAATCTGAAGAATGAGATGTCATGCCAAGGTTTATATATCACATGCCATGTGTCAATACGAAATTCAAAGGTGGCAATCTCGCATGCAGACCGCGGGTGCGGTGTCTCAAGAGCGCGGGTGCGCTATGCTCACGGCGAATTCACCAAAAATTGCAACACTATGACCGCGGGTGCGGTCCTTACATAACCGCGGGTGCGGTCTCACACCGCGGGGGCGGTCACGCTATCACCGCGGGTGCGGTGTCTGTTCGCACAAAACTCATTTTTTTCTATCTTTACACCGCGGGTGCGGTGATGTTAATACCGCAGGTGCGGTCTTGTCTCGGCCATGCTTACTCAAACTCACATTTTCCATGTCATGCATAATCCTCTTCAACCCTCACATCGATGACACGGATAATGTAATAGCCGAGCCGGTGTACGGTACGATTTAAGTTTCGTTTGTTATTTGGGATATTTGATTAGATGTTCAGAGTGTATTTTTGGGCTATAGTATTGTTAGTTTTATTGTCTTGAGGTGTTGGTTGATGTTGGTTGTTCGTTTCAGAGTGTCGGTTCGATTTTAGTTGCTTGGGAATAGTGCTTGGCCGTGACTTGAGTGCACCCGCGCTCTTAACTGGAGTGCCCCCGCGGTGTACTGTGCTGTTTTGGAGTTGGAATGCCGTGAGCACACCGCACCCGCGGTGATGTAGAGACCGCCCCTGCGGTAGAGACCGCACCCGCGCTGCTTGCGTCGCTGCACCCGCGCTGTTCGTGTTCCAGAATTTTTGAGTATGCCGTAACTTAGGCGCACCCGCGGTCCTTGTGTTGGCGCACCCGCGGTGAAGGTATGGGCGAGATATTTAGTCGATTTTGGAGTGGTTGGCTATCACTTTTCCTTTTTCTTTCCTTCTCATTTTCGCATTTTCTCTCCATTTTAGGGTTTTTCATCATTTCTTTCCTTTCCTATCTTCGATTCAAGCGTTTGTTTGGAATTTCGACTTGAGTTCGACGTTCTCCTTGGTGCTAGGAAGCTTGGGTAAGCTTTTGGTGCGATTCTGTTAAGGTTGTAAATTAAGAGTTGTTTAGGTTGGTTGTTTATGTGGATTTATGGATTATTTAGCTTGTAAACTTGGATATTTAGTTGATATTGGTGTTATTTGTGGATTATTTGTTGTAGGTGGTGATCAAGAGCTAAGTTGAGGTGTTTGTTGTGGTTTGTAAGTGAAATTTCATTCCTTTTTGCTCACATGATTATATATGTATGTGTTTCAAAGGGTTTATTGTGTTATTCCCTTTCATTTGATCCATAGTATGTATTGTTATATGTATTGGAGGCATTGTATGTCTCATTATTGATTAAAGGGAATACAAAGAGATATATAGAGTTCAAAGTGATTGTTAAAACCAGAGAAGAATTTAAATGTTTTCGGATTGATAAATACATAGTCAGAGATTGCATGCAATATTAGATGATCATCGCCCAGAGGCTTATATCCCTCAGAGTTATCGGTATTTATATCGATTTGGGATACGAGCAACCCCAGAGCAGAGATACTATTGATATCAATCCCCAGAGCAAAAGAGAAATACCATCATATTTTTATGCTATTGCTATGTTATTGATATTCAGAGCTTACAGTTCAGAGTTGATGGTATTTATGATTTCAAAGATATGTTTTACAGAGTTATTGTTCATTGTTATATAAGAGTTCCACTTGCTGAGATTTATTCTCATTCCAGTTATTTTCATGTGATGCAGATCAGAGTTGTGCCCCGGGACGTTGACTGTGGATTGGGGGTCATATGCATACACCGTTGGAAGGAGGATTTTGGCATGATCATAGAAATGATGTTTTGTTTTTGTTATGTCATTTAAATGATCATGTATTTATTTTGTAAAGATATTTGATGAAATGTATTTTGAAACTCCTTCCGTATATTTTAAAGAGAAAATTTTATTTCCGCTGCGTATTCATTTTAAAAGAGGTCAGGGTGTCACATTTAGTGGTATCAGAGCGGTGTTCTTCGGACCAATGCATATGACTTCGTCTACTTTCAACTGTCCGGGTATGTTTTCTTTGCATCTATCTATTGTTATGTATTGATTGGTGTCTTGTGAGCATTGTAGAGTAGAGGATGCCTCCTAAGCGTAAGGCGTCAGAGGGGGAGGATAGTTCGTCCTCGAGAGTTGTCGACGAGTTCGGCAAGTTACTGAAGGAGCAGGCTAAGGTTCACAGTGAGCAGATCCAGCAGTTGCTTAGACTGCAAGGAGCAGGCCAGGGCAGAGGCCAAGGTAGAGGGCAGGTTGCTCCAGCTGCAGTTGGTTCTGATGCTATCTTTTCTGCGTTTAAGAGGATGGATCCACCCGAGTTTCCAGGCAGCTCCGATCCTTTAGCTGCAGTAGAGTGGGTCAAGGCTTTGGAGGCGATTTTTGATCATCTCCACTATGAGGACAGAGATCGTATCAGTTGTGCTGTTTTTATGCTGGTTAAAGCTGCACGTTTGTGGTGGAATGCGACCAAGGTTGGCATTGATGTTTCTACTTTGAAGTGGTCTGAGTTTACTGAGCTTTTCTACGACAAGTACTTTCCTGATGCACTGCGAGCGAGGAAGGTCACAGAGTTCTTGGAGCTTCGTCAGGGGAGCTTGAATGTAGATGAGTATATTCTCAGGTTCGAGGAGGGTTGCCTATTTGCTCCGTACATTGCTACCAGTGATAAAGATAAAGGCGCTCACTTCATTCGAGGCCTTAGAGCGGAGATCAGGCGTGATATCAATATGTCCAAGGCTGTGACTTTCAAGGAGATTGTGTCCAAGGCGTTGCTAGCAGAGCAGGACGAGAAGGATATTGCCAGGGAGAGGCAGGCGAGGTACCAGGCTAGTGTTCAAAGAGGCCAGAGTTCAGGTCAGCGTGGCAGAGATCGATTCAAGGGGAAGGGCAAGGTGGATCAGAGTCCTAGGCCACCGTCAGTGCCAGTTGCTCCGTCTGATTCTGAGAGATCTTTGTGTCCCAAGTGTGGCAGACCTCATCGTGGAGAGTGTAGATTTGGCACTCGTTCTTGTTATCGTTGTGGCATGCCAGGCCATATTTCCAGAGATTGTCCTAAGGGAGCTAGCCAGGAGAAGGTGCAGGGTCGTATCTTTTCGATGACTAAGGAAGATGATGGCCAGGGAGGAGTTCTCGCCAGCTCAGGTACTTCGCTGGTCCTTCCTTTTATTTCGTGTCTTGATGCTGAGAGGCTATTGTGTAGAGGTTGTGATGTTTTTCTAGCATCTGTTGTGGATATGGATAGACTGATTAAGTTGAATATTGATGATATTGATGTGGTGAGGGAGTTTGCGGATGTGTTTGAGGATGATGTTCCGGGTTTGCCGCCGGATAGAGATGTAGAGTTTGTTATTGATCTTGCTCCAGGTACGGTTCCTATTTCTAAGGCTCCGTATAGGATGGCTCCTACCGAGATGAAAGAGTTGAAGACGCAGTTGCAGGATCTTCTAGATAAGGGTTTTATTCGTCCGAGTTCTTCGCCTTGGGGAGCTCCGGTTCTATTTGTTAAGAAGAAGGACGGGTCTTTGCGTCTGTGTATCGATTACAGAGAGCTCAACAAAGTGACGATCAAGAACAAGTATCCGTTGCCACGGATTGACGATCTATTTGACCAACTCCAGGGTGCCACTGTTTTCTCGAAGATTGATCTTCGGTCTGGCTACTATCAGTTGAAGGTTAGGGAGTCTGATATCCCTAAGACGGCTTTCCGGACCAGGTATGGTCACTATGAGTTTCTCGTGATGTCTTTTGGTTTGACCAATGCCCCTTCTGTTTTCATGGACCTGATGAACCGTGTGTTCAAGCCGTATTTGGATAGCTTCGTCATTGTTTTTATCGACGATATCTTGATCTATTCCAAGACCAGAGAGCTTCATTCAGAGCATCTCAGAGTTGTTCTCCAGTTGCTGAGAGAGCGGAGGTTGTTTGCTAAGTTGAAGAAGTGTGAGTTTTGGCTGGATCAGATTTCTTTTCTAGGCCATGTCGTTTCGAGGGATGGCATTGCTGTTGATCCGATGAAGATAGAGGCGATTCAGAAGTGGCCTATTCCTACGACTGTTTCAGAGGTACGCAGTTTCCTTGGTTTGGCGGGTTATTATCGTCGTTTTATTTCGGATTTTTTCAAGATTGCCCTGCCATTGTCCAATCTGACAAGGAAGACTGTGAAGTTCGAGTGGTCTATAGATTGCCAGAGCGCATTTCAGGAGTTGAAGGATAGATTGACGTCAGCTCCTATTCTCGCATTGCCCAGTGGTTCAGAGGACTTTGTTGTCTTTACCGATGCGTCGAAGAAGGGTCTCGGTGCAGTGTTGATGCAGAGAGGTAAGGTCATTGCCTATGCTTCTCGCCAGTTGAAGGATTACGAGAAGAATTATCCGACGCATGATTTAGAGTTGGCAGCTGTGGTTTTCGCCTTGAAGATTTGGAGACATTACTTGTATGGCGAAAAGTGTGAGATCTTCACAGACCACAAGAGTTTGAAGTATCTGTTCTCGCAGAAAGAGCTCAATATGCGGCAGAGGAGGTGGTTAGAGCTTGTCAAGGATTACGATGTAACTATCAGTTATCACCCAGGGAAGGCGAATGTTGTGGCTGATGCTTTAAGCCGCAAGTCGAGTGTTTCATTGAGTTCTTTGATTCAGAGACCGTTGCTGATGGATTTGCAGAGAGAGGATATTGATCTGGTGATTCCAGGCACCATTGCTCGTCTTTCAGCGTTAGTTATTCGATCTTCATTGACGGACAGGATTCGTAGAGAGCAGTCGACTGATGTTCAGTTGACAGAGTTGAGAGATAGAGCAGAGATTAGAGGTAATTCAGAGTTTGCCTTGAATGGTGATGGTTTGGTGACTTTCAGAGGTCGTATTTGTGTTCCTGTTGGCGATGATATTCGTAGAGATATTCTGACAGAGGCTCATACCGCGCCGTATTCGATTCATCCAGGCAGTACGAAGATGTATCAGGATCTTCGTCGACTCTACTGGTGGCCAGGTATGAAGAAGGATGTTGCTTTGTTTATTTCTCAGTGCCTTACTTGTCAGCAGGTGAAGATTGAGCACCAGAGACCTGCTGGGACATTGTTGTCGTTGCCGATTTCTCAGTGGAAGTGGGAGCATATTACGATGGATTTCGTGACTGGTCTTCCCAGAGTGCGGAGAGGTTTCAATTCTATTTGGGTTATCGTTGATAGATTGACTAAGTCAGCGCACTTTCTTCCAGTCAAGACGACGTATTCGATGAACCAGTATGCCGAGGACTACATAGCAGAGATTGTCAGACTTCATGGTGTCCCTGTGTCGATCGTGTCTGATCGTGACCCCAGATTTACTTCAGAGTTTTGGAAGAGTTTGCACAGAGCTATGGGTTCGCGATTAGCGTTCAGTACAGCCTATCATCCTCAGAGCGATGGTCAGTCAGAGAGAGTCATTCAGATTCTTGAGGATATGCTCAGAGCTTGTACTATAGACTTTCCAGGTAGCTGGGATTCTTTGTTGCCTTTGGTTGAGTTCACTTATAATAATAGCTACCAGGCGACGATTGGCATGGCACCAGTATGAGGCACTTTTTGGCAGGAAGTGCAGGTCTCCCTTGTATTGGGACGAGGTTGGTGAGAGGAAGATGTTGGGACCAGAGTTGGTCCAGCAGACTGCTGATGTTGTTGCTGTTATCAGAGAAAGGATGAAGACTGCCCAGTCCAGACAGAAGAGCTATGCAGATGTTCGTCGTAGGCCTTTGCAGTTCGAGGTTGGCGATCACGTGTTTCTGAAGATAGCACCTCTCAAGGGTGTGATGAGATTTGGTAAGAAGGGCAAGTTGAGTCCTAGATTTATTGGTCCATTAGAGATATTGGACAGAGTTGGCGATCGAGCCTACAGATTAGCCCTACCTCCAGATCTTGACAGAGTCCATAATGTTTTTCACGTATCGATGCTCAGGAAGTATGTTGCAGATCCTTCCCATGTTCTTCGCCATGAGCCATTGGACTTGACGCCGAATTTGACATATCAAGAGATTCCGATTCAGATTTTGGATCGCACAGTTAGAGTTCTGAGGAACAAAGAGATCGGCATTGTCAAAGTTCTTTGGAGGAACCATTTGATAGAGGAGGCTACGTGGGAACCAGAGGATGAGATGAGAGAGAAGTATCCTGAGTTGTTCGTGCCGTGACGTCAATTTCGCGGACGAAATTCCCTTAAGGGGGGGAGATTGTAATAGCCGAGCCGGTGTACGGTACGATTTAAGTTTCGTTTGTTATTTGGGATATTTGATTAGATGTTCAGAGTGTATTTTTGGGCTATAGTATTGTTAGTTTTATTGTCTTGAGGTGTTGGTTGATGTTGGTTGTTCGTTTCAGAGTGTCGGTTCGATTTTAGTTGCTTGGGAATAGTGCTTGGCCGTGACTTGAGTGCACCCGCGCTCTTAACTGGAGTGCCCCCGCGGTGTACTGTGCTGTTTTGGAGTTGGAATGCCGTGAGCACACCGCACCCGGGGTGATGTAGAGACCGCCCCTGCGGTAGATACCGCACCCGCGCTGCTTGCGTCGCTGCACCCGCGCTGTTCGTGTTCCAGAATTTTTGAGTATGCCGTAACTTAGGCGCACCCGCGGTCCTTGTGTTGGCGCACCCGCGGTGAAGGTATGGGCGAGATATTTAGTCGATTTTGGAGTGGTTGGCTATCACTTTTCCTTTTTCTTTCCTTCTCATTTTCGCATTTTCTCTCCATTTTAGGGTTTTTCATCATTTCTTTCCTTTCCTATCTTCGATTCAAGCGTTTGTTTGGAATTTCGACTTGAGTTCGACGTTCTCCTTGGTGCTAGGAAGCTTGGGTAAGCTTTTGGTGCGATTCTGTTAAGGTTGTAAATTAAGAGTTGTTTAGGTTGGTTGTTTATGTGGATTTATGGATTATTTAGCTTGTAAACTTGGATATTTAGTTGATATTGGTGTTATTTGTGGATTATTTGTTGTAGGTGGTGATCAAGAGCTAAGTTGAGGTGTTTGTTATGGTTTGTAAGTGGAATTTCATTCCTTTTTGCTCACATGATTATATATGTATGTGTTTCAAAGGGTTTATTGTGTTATTCCCTTTCATTTGATCCATAGTATGTATTGTTATATGTATTGGAGGCATTGTATGTCTCATTATTGATTAAAGGGAATACAAAGAGATATATAGAGTTCAAAGTGATTGTTAAAACCAGAGAAGAATTTAAATGTTTTCGGATTGATAAATACATAGTCAGAGATTGCATGCAATATTAGATGATCATCGCCCAGAGGCTTATATCCCTCAGAGTTATCGGTATTTATATCGATTTGGGATACGAACAACCCCAGAGCAGAGATACTATTGATATCAATCCCCAGAGCAAAAGAGAAATACCATCATATTTTTATGCTATTGCTATGTTATTGATATTCAGAGTTTACAGTTCAGAGTTGATGGTATTTATGATTTCAAATATATGTTTTACAGAGTTATTGTTCATTGTTATATAAGAGTTCCACTTGCTGAGATTTATTCTCATTCCAGTTATTTTCATGTGATGCAGATCAGATTTGTGCCCCGGGACGTTGACTGTGGATTGGGGGTCATATGCATACACCGTTGGAAGGAGGATTTTGGCATGATCATAGAAATGATGTTTTGTTTTTGTTATGTCATTTAAATGATCATGTATTTATTTTGTAAAGATATTTGATGAAATGTATTTTGAAACTCCTTCCGTATATTTTAAAGAGAAAATTTTATTTCCGCTGCGTATTCATTTTAAAAGAGGTCAGGGTGTAACAGATAATTCTCGAGCCTTACATTTCTCCCCCTCTTAGACAAGAGTTCGTCCTCGAACTCATAACAACTTAATTAATCATAATAAAGGAAGAAATGACATTAGAACTGAAAGAAAACTCACATCATACAAATAGCTCGGGATGCCTCTGTCTCATCTCAGACTCTGTCTCCCAAGTTGCTTCCTCGATGCCATGACGACTCCACTGAACTTTCACAAGCGGAATGGTCTTCATTCTGAGCCGTTTTTCTTTCCGATCCAGAATCTGTATCGGTCTTTCAACGTAGCTCAGAGTCTGATCTAACTCGGCTTCGTCAGGCTGAATGACATGAGAACTATCTGGCATATATCTGCGAAGCATCGATACATGGAAAACGTCATGTATACCAGATAATGACGGAGGAAGAGCAAGTCTGTAAGCTCGATCGCCAATCCTCTCAAGGATCTCATACGGACCGACGTATCTAGGAGACAACTTTCCTCGCTTGCCAAATCTGACAACGCCTCTGAAAGGTGAAATCTTCAAAAATACTTTGTCTCCCTGATCAAACACTAACGGTCTGCGTCTGATATTGGCGTACTTCGCTTGCCTATCCTGTGCCGTCTTCATTCTCTTCTGAATAATCTTTACTTTTTCGGTCATTTCACGAATCATATCAGGCCCCAACTCTGGTACCTCAGATATATCATCCCAGTACAGAGGAGATCTGCACTTCTTGCCATACAAAGCTTCGAACGGTGCCATCTCTATACTCGTCTGATAGCTGTTGTTGTATGAAAATTCACACAACGGCAATGAGTCTTGCCAACTAGTACCAAAATCTAGTACTACAGCTCTCAGCATATCCTCTAAAGTCTGGATAGTCCGCTCTGACTGTCCGTCCGTCTGGGGATGATAAGCAGTTCTCAGGTGTAAAGTCGTACCCAAAGCCTGCTGCAAACTGTGCCAAAAGTGTGAAGTGAATCGTGGATCACGATCTGATACGATCGACTTCGGCACACCGTGCAATCTGACGACCTCTCTGACATATAACTCGGCCATCTGATCGTGTCGATAGGTCATCCTGTACGGAATGAAACTGGCAGATTTGGTCAATCTGTCAATGATGACCCAAATCGAATCACAGCCCCGGGATGATCGAGGTAACTTCGTCACGAAATCCATGGAAATGTGATCCCATTTCCATTCAGGAATAGACAAACTCTGAAGTAAACCTCCGGGCTTCTTTCTTTCTGCCTTCACCCGCTGGCAATTTAGGCATCTAGACACAAATTCTGCAATATCTGTCTTCATCTGCTTCCACCAAAATTGTGTCTTCAAATCATTGTACATCTTTCTGCCACCAGGATGAATGCTGAACCGACTACAATGTGCCTCTGACATGATCTGTCGTCTCAAATCTGAAACATCTGGCACCACTAGGCGGTTATTCACATACAGAACAGAATCTCTAACCTGATACTCTGATATATGACCAGCTCTGACCATATCAATCGATCTCTGCACGCTCGGATCGGTTCTTTGTGCTTCTTTGATCCTCGAAATCAGATCTGGCTCAATCTGAATCGCGGCAAGTCGCAACGGTCTACTCTCTGTATTAAATGTCAATCCAGACAAGCAACAATCTTCTACTAAACTCGATACACCTACAGTCGACAAGGAAAGAGCACATACCTTTCGACTCAAGGCGTCTGCCGCTGCATTCGACTTCCCTGGATGGTACTTGATCTCGCAATCAAAATCTTTCAGCAGATCAAGCCATCGTCGCTGCCTCATATTCAACTCTGACTGAGAAAAGAGATATTTCAGGCTCTTGTGATCGGAATAGATCTCAAATTTCTCGCCATACAGATAATGACGCCAGATCTTAAGTGCAAATACAATCGCCGCCAATTCAAGATCATGAATCGGATAACGAGTCTCGTGTGGCTTCAGCTGTCTAGAGGCGTACGCTATCACGTGCCCTCGCTGCATAAGAACACATCCAAGCCCTCTGTGAGATGCATCACAATATACAACGAACTCACCTGTACCTGATGGAATTGTCAAGACAGGCGCACTAGTCAGCCTCTTCTTCAGCTCAACAAAACCGCTCTCACACTCTTCTGACCACACAAATGGCATGTTCTTCTGTGTCAACTGGGTAATCGGCTTCGCTATACTGGAGAAATCTCGGATAAAACGTCGATAATACCCGGCTAGACCCATGAAACTGCGTATCTCAGGCACAGAAGTCGGTCTCGGCCAACTGATCACAGCCTCAACTTTACTCGGATCTACCGCAATACCCTCTCCAGATATAATGTGCCCCAAGAAAACAACCTGTCGCAACCAGAATTCGCATTTGGACAGTTTGGCATACAACTGCTCCTGTCGCAAAGTCTTCAGCACGATTCTCAGATGATCTGCATGCTCAGTCAAACTCTTCGAATACACCAAAATGTCGTCAATAAACACAATCACAAAATCATCTAAATATCTCTGAAAAATGCGGTTCATCAAACTCATAAACACCGCAGGTGCATTCGTCAAACCGAAAGGCATAACAACAAACTCGTAATGTCCATACCTGGTTCGAAATGCCGTCTTCGGAATATCAACGTCTCTAACTCGGAGCTGATGATACCCTGATCTCAAATCGATTTTCGAATATACAGAAGATCCCTGTAACTGGTCAAATAAGTCGTCAATGCGAGGCAAAGGATACTTGTTCTTCACTGTTGCCTTATTCAGCTGCCTATAATCAATACACAGTCGCATCGAACCATCTTTCTTTCGAACGAAAAGCACCGGAGCACCCCAAGGAGATACACTAGGTCTGATATATCCCTTGGACAAAAGATCTTCCAACTGTGCTTTCAACTCTTTCAGTTCTATCGGTGCCATCCTATATGGAGCTCTCGAAATAGGAACAGAACCGGGCATAAGATCTATGCTGAAATCAACCTCTCGAACCGGAGGCAACCCTGGAATCTCATCAAGAAAAACATCTGCAAACTCGCAAACCACTGGCAGATCTGCCAATGCTGGGCTCGTCTTCAGTAGATCTACTGAATATACGAGAAAGCCCTCTGCTCCTCTTTGAAGCAATCTACTCATAGTCAGAGCAGATACTAAGGGAATCCGAGATCTGGAACCCTTGCCGTAGAATTTCCACTCCTCTGTCATTTCAGGTCTGAATCTGACAATCTTGTGGAAACAATCTACCGTGGCCCTGTACTTGGTCAACATGTCTATGCCAACTATACAGTCAAAATCAGCTAAACCAAGTACTACACAATCAAGATCAATCTCATGCCCCTCAAACTGAAGCATACAGTGTCTAACAGTAGTCACAGATATCAAACCACTTCCCAACGGAGAAGCTATAGACACTACTGTCGACATCGACTCAACAGGCAATGAATGTCTCAATGCAAAATGTTCAGAGATGAATGTATGAGATGCACCTGTGTCAATCAACACATATGCAGGATAACCACAAAGGAAACAATTACCTGCAATGACGTCATCTGGCGCCTCCTGCGCCTGCTCCTCTGTCAGGGCAAAAACACGTGCCTGCTGTCTGGGAGGCTGACTCACCGTCTGACTACCTCCTGGCCTCTGCTGGGTCTGTGTGGAGGGTGGCTGAAAGGAGTGTACAGAGGATGCCTGTCTCTCCATCTGTGGCGCTGGTGCTGATGATCCTGTGCTCTGGAATCGTGATGCACCTCTCTGGGGACAAACTCTGGCGAAGTGTCCCTGTTGCCTACAGATGTTGCAGCGTCCCAGAACTCCTTGACACTGCTCCGTCGCATGTCGCCCTCCGCACGAACCACAGTATGCACCACTATACTCTGACCCCTGACCTCTCTGTCGAGATCCACTCGAACTCGATGAACTGCTCCCAGATTTCTTAAACTGTTTGCCCTTGGCCTTCAGAAAATCCTTCTTGCCACTACCACTAGCTCCACTGTCAAAACGAGGAGGAGGTGGTGGAAACTGTATGGTCGTGGACTGTGGCGGTCTCTGCCCCTGAACACCGTAGGAAGCTCCTCGCTGCC
Source organism: Primulina eburnea (assembly GCF_022965805.1). Taxonomy (NCBI): domain Eukaryota; kingdom Viridiplantae; phylum Streptophyta; class Magnoliopsida; order Lamiales; family Gesneriaceae; genus Primulina; species Primulina eburnea. Next base: position 26,018,625 of record NC_133108.1, on the reverse strand, counting down.
TGATCAAGCCAGCCTCTGCTCCCTTCGCTCGGTTCAGTGCCTCTGAAAAAGTACTAGGCCGGCCCGTGTTCACCAAAGTAAAGACATCGGGATTCAGCCCGTTGATGAACTGATCGGCCACTGACTCGTCGTTTCCGGCCACATGAGGTGCAAATCGTAGCAATGCAGAAAATTTAGCAACATACTCCTCGATGTTCCACTGTCCCTGCTTCAGATTCGCGAATTCAGCTCCCTTGTCTTTCCGGTACGAAACGGGAAAGAAGCGCTGATAGAACTCATCTTTGAAGATTTTCCACGTGATATCAATGCCTCGGTGCTCCAAGGCTCTCTTCGTAGTCAACCACCAGCTCTTGGCAACCTCTTGCATCTGATGGCCTATCAACTTCACACGTCGTTCGTCAGTGTAAGCCAAAGACTCAAACAACATCTCGATATCATCGAGCCAGCTCTCGCACTCTACTGCACTCTCTGTGCCCTTCAGGGTAGGCGGATGGAAAGACTGGAATCTCTTCAATAAAGTCTCCATCGGCGTAGCGGTGACATCCATCTGTGCACCGGATGTGCTACCCTGCTCTGGTTGTGGCACTCGTCTAGGCGGCATAAATCTGATCATAAAACTGATTAGTACACACCCAATGTCATCTGTCTCAGCCCTTCTCTGATCATATACCTCTGATCGAGAATCGGTTCTGATTCAGGCTTGAAATGCTGTAAATCAATTCAGATAATACAACACAACATATAATAGGGAAAGCAATAAAGCATGCTAGCATCTCAAAAGCAAGGAAGATGACTCGATCTACCCCGCTCATTCTATTCTATTTCAGTCTAATGAACCTACTGCTCTGATACCACCTGTTGTGGGGACCCGGGCTCTAACTCTATTCTTTTGGGATTTAATTGGATCTTTGTTCGAAAATGTGGGTCAAAATTTTGCTTTTAACATTAATTCAGATGTATAGATAAAGCATAACATGTCGTTAACTGAAATAAACAACATAATGTACATACATGTCTGTTCGTACAAACATTCACTAGTGTTCAAATGACAACTCTAAACATAGGTAATACAAGTTTCATAAGAAACACTAGTAATCTGCGATGCCCGAGATCTCCACGCTATCATCATCTCTCATCTAGCTCGTGACCCCGATCCTGCCCCACCTGTTGCCATGCACACATACAGACACGACAACAGCCGGATAACTCCGGTGAGAACATATCCCAGTATAAAACATGGATGCATGCAATGTCATAAATCATGTACAAATGCATAGCATAAATCAAGTAACATGAATAAAATCTAAACATGTAGATGAATACAAATCTGTATTCAACATTCAAATCTTGACTTGACTCTTTTCTAATCTAGGGATCCCGGTGTGAATAAGACGGTCTGTCACCTACCCAACCACTCGGGGCAACGGTACGTCTTATTCCTAGACTTCGGTCAACTCTGTATCGAGAGTCTACACATATAGCAAATCTGCTCCTATGCGTCGATACACCGAAACGTCTAGTTTTGGCAAGTCTGCCAATCTCTCCTATCTCAGGACTCGAATATAAATCAATAAACAAGGCATTACATAATCAATGTAATAACAATCTAGTATGTGATTTAGGGAAACTCGTATCAAATCTGAATCGAGTTGTGCAATCCCGTGACCACATGAATTATACCTTTCTTGTCGAATCGTCGGTCGAAGTCTAGAGTTCACAATAGCCAATACAAATCTGAAATGGCATAAACAATGTGCACTTCAATCATATACATCTCAAACAAATCAATATACAAAGCTAACATCGGTTTCAAATTAATTCGACGGCGTAACGACGTAGTTCTTCGATACCGGTAACTCCACCATAACATGCTCAATCATAATCAACTCATAAACTCATCAACCTCAATACATAAGCTGAAATCTGTACCATTTTAACGTAATACATGCTGGAAACTAACAATCGTAGCCAATAACATCCGTTTCTTGATGCGGTTACGCATATACCATGCTCAATACCTCAAGAACACAATCTAATTAACATACTACAATTTCTCCAACATCTATATTTCGAGATAGGCTGGAATTATATCAAACTTACGTCACTTTGTAGCCGTCAATGCAAGGAACACAAATCTTACCTCAGAATTAAAATCGGATAACCGGAAATAGCAAAATCTCAAGTGCAAAGATCAAAAGAATGAAGGCTTCTCCCAAATCCTCTCTCGGTTCTAAGTTCTGAAATCTGAAGAATGAGATGTCATGCCAAGGTTTATATATCACATGCCATGTGTCAATACGAAATTCAAAGGTGGCAATCTCGCATGCAGACCGCGGGTGCGGTGTCTCAAGAGCGCGGGTGCGCTATGCTCACGGCGAATTCACCAAAAATTGCAACACTATGACCGCGGGTGCGGTCCTTACATAACCGCGGGTGCGGTCTCACAACGCGGGGGCGGTCACGCTATCACCGCGGGTGCGGTGTCTGTTCGCACAAAACTCATTTTTTTCTATCTTTACACCGCGGGTGCGGTGATGTTAATACCGCAGGTGCGGTCTTGTCTCGGCCATGCTTACTCAAACTCACATTTTCCATGTCATGCATAATCCTCTTCAACCCTCACATCGATGACACGGATAATTCTCGAGCCTTACAGCACCCGCGTTGTGTGCAGCGCCGCACCCGCGGTCGTAGTGTTTCAGAATTTGGTGGTTTTGCCGTGAGCATGGCGCACCCGTGGTGCTTGTTTGAGCGCACCCGCGGTCATGCATTATTGAGGTATGGGCGAGATATTTAGTACCTTTTTGGATGAGTTGACTTCATTTTCACCTTTCCCTTTCCTCTCAATCTCGCTTTTCTCTCTAGAACCAAGGGTTTTCCTCCATTTCTTTCATTTCCTATCTTCAATCCAAGCTTCTAGTTGGATTTTCGAGTAGAGATTGAAGTTCTCCTTGGTGCTAGGAAGCTAAGGTAAGCTTTTGGTTGTGTTATCTCTTGGTTTTGGAGAAGAGATGTTATGGGTTTGATGTATTTGTTGGTTTAATGGATTATTTGACTTGGATTCTTGGATATTGAGTTGATGTTGGTGTTATTTATGGATTATTGTTGTAGGTGGTGTACCAAGAGTTAGATTCAAGGTGTTATTGTGGTTTGTAAGTGGAATTTCATCCCTTGTGCTCACATGATAGTATATGTATTGTGTTTCAAAGGTTTTATTGTGTTATTCCCTTCATTGGCTTCATCACTATGTATTGATTCAATTGTATATATATTGGAGACATTGTATGTCTCAATTGTTTTAAAAAGGGAATACAAAGAGTATAGACTTCAAAGTGATTGATTAAATACCAAGAGAGAGTTTCAAATGTTTTATTGGATTGATAGATATATAGTCAGAGATTGCATGCAATTAGTTGATCAACGACCATAGGCTTATATCCCTCAGAGTTATCGGTTTATATCGATTGGGATACGAGCACCACAGACAGAGTTACTATTGATATCAATCCAACCAGAGTAAAGAGAAATACCAACTCATTTTTATTGCTATTGCTATGATATTCATGTTTCAGAGTTGATGGTATTTATTGATTTCAAAGCTATGTTTTACAGAGTATGATATGTTCATTGTTATGTAAGAGTTCCACTTGCTGAGTTTTATACTCATTTCAGTTATTTTCATGTGATGCAGATAAGAGCAATGGGCCAGGACGTTGACTGTGGATTGGGGTCATATGCATACGAAGATTGGAAGGAAGTAGTTTGTTTTGCAAACAATATTTTGTACATGATCATTAAAATGATGTTTTTTATTTTGATGTATCATTTAGTTGATCATGTTGATACTTTTGATGATATTTGGAAATGTATTTTGAAACTCCTTCCATTTGTAAGAAAATTTTAAATTCCGCTGTATTTTAATTGTAACGGGTCAAGGTGTCACATTTATTGGTATCAGAGCACCGTTCTTCGGACCAATGCATATGACTTCGTCAACTTTCAACTGTCCGGGTATGTTTTCTTTGCATCTATCCATTGTTATTTATTGATATGTCTTTTGTGAGCACATTGTAGAGTATGCCTCCTTAGAGAAAAGCTGTAGAGGGTGAGGATAGTTCTTCCTCGAGAGTTGTCGACGAGTTCGGCAAGTTGCTTAAAGAGCAGGCCAAAGTCCATAGCGAGCAGATTCAGCAGCTGCTTCGATTGCAAGGATCAAGTCAGGGTAGAGGCCAAGTGAGAGGCCAAGTAGCTCAGGCAGTTGGCACTGATGCCGTCTTTTCTGCTTTTAAGAGGATGGATCCGCCAGAGTATGTAAGGAGCACTGATCCGTTAGTTGCTGTAGCGTGGATCAAAGCTCTTGAAGCTATCTTCGATCATCTCCAGTACGAAGACAAAGACAGGATCAGCTGTGCAGTATTCATGTTGGTCAAAGCTGCTCGCATTTGGTGGAATGCGACCAAAGTTGGAGTCGATGTTTCAGCTTTGAAGTGGTCAGAGTTCACTGATTTGTTCTATGACAAGTACTTTCCCGACGCACTTCGAGCTAGGAAGGTGACAGAGTTTCTGGAGCTTCGACAGGGGAGCATGAACGTTGATGAGTACATTCTCAAGTTCGAAGATGGTTGTCTATTTGCTCCGTATATTGCTTCTAACGACAAAGACAAAGGTGCTCACTTCATTCGAGGCCTTCGAGCAGAGATCAGGAGAGATATCAACATGTCCAAGGCCGTGACTTTCAAGGAGATCGTGTCCAAGGCGTTGTTGGCCGAGCAAGACGAGAAGTGAAAGCGGATCGGTTACGGTGACCGGAAGCGCAACGGAAGCTCAAAAATTTTATTTTTCATAAAAAAATTTCGGCCACCCCTAAATCTTGTGCAACAAATACAATAAAACACAAAAATGTCATACATAGGGTGTTTTAAAGAAATATACCTATCAATCTCAAGAGATTGATTATGGCTCCAACTTTGTTGTCAAACAACAAAGCTCTTGAAAGGTAGAAACTATCTTCAAGCTTTCCAATGAGCACTCCTTGCTCAACTATTAAGCCCACCACCAACTAGGTAGATCCCCTCATATTTTGCACTAGAAAAATATGAGGATTTTTCAAAGAGAAGTGCAAGATTTCCTCAACAAATTGAAGAACAAAAGGAGAGAAAAATGGGAGAGAAAAAATGAGAGAAGTTTCGGCCAAGGAGGTTGTGAATGAGGGAGGAGAATCAAGTCTTGGGGTTGCAAAAAGTTGATACAAAAAGTTGCATGCCAACCAATATTTTATTCAAAAGTATTCCCCAACTCTTCACCTCCCATGCATTCATATAATATAGTTTTCTATCAAATAAAAAACCATAGACTAAATTTAATTATCTCAAACATATTTGAGACAAATTAAATATTACTTGAATTTACTCAAGTCCCACTAGTTAAATAATTATTTTAATTGAGCTCTACTAGACTCAATATTATTTAATTAATCCAACACTTGAATTAATTTAATTATTTGGGCTCTACTAGGCCCACTAGTGTTTAATTAATTCAACACTTGAATTAATTTAATTTAGTCCATAATAATGTTTATGAAAATCACAATTTTCAAAAACATTAGTCACTTGGCCAAATTTTAATTTAGGAACACTTCCATAAATCAAAATTTACATTTCTCTCATAGAAGTCATACTTCTATTTTTCTTTACACTTATAAACACATTTATAAGCCGTTCAACACTTTGAACTATTTTCTCCTTTATAGAAGTCATACTTCTAATTTTCCTTACGCTTATAAACTCCTTTATAAGCCGTTCAACACATTGAACTATTTTTTACTTCTCATCGGGATTTACAAAGCTAGTACTTGTGTGGCCCTCAATGGTTCATTGATACAACTAGCCGTGGGTTCACATCTCCATGTGATTCGGACTAAACATGTCCTTATTCGAGCATACCCCAATTGCTCCATTCTTACTTATCAACTCCTTGATAGTAAGAACGTCAGAACTCAAGTCTGATAGTACCCAACCAATCACGTTAAACGCCTAGCAGCATCGCTTACGTGATTCCCTAGGTATCACATGATAGTGCCTGCAAGAACCATTCAATTATGGTTAGCGTACAGTACGGTCCCTTCAACTCATATATCCCGATCGATTCGACAACCATTGGTTTATCGAGAGTTGTCAATGAATCGATACTATGTGTCATGTCGTAGTTGCATCGATGGTGTAATCTATGAAACACCTTTCATAATTACAACCATACTCTGGCCAGAGATTTCGATCTACATACACATGATAACACATAGGATATCCATACCCGAAGGTAAGCGGTGAATCCCCGACTACAATGCATCGACTCCTATGTGTTTCGACAGAACACCCAACCTTGCCACCTGATGACCCCATGAGAGTCGGTAAACAAGTCAAAGTGTAATTCTAGCACATAGAGTCTCAATGTTGTCCCGGGTCATAAGGACTAATTCTGTACAACCATAAACCAGGACTTTTCCACTCGATAAGTGAGAACCACTTGGAAAGTCCTTTTATGGAGGGTTGTTCAGTGCACTCTACCAGGAGCACTTATCTGCATGTTCGGACATCACAATGTCCCCTACCAATGAAACATGGTACTCACATCGCAGATACTAGTCTCTAACTCGAGCGGCCTATATCCTTCTTAGTGGCGGCTGAATTGACTAGGAACCGTTTAGAATATACAGTATTACAAATATGAGTTTCATGATACTCATCATATGAGCATCTCATATTCTTTCTACTATTTGTATATTCAAGGGCTTTATCTATGCAGCTAGCATGGGTATACAGATAAAGATTTGCCAAAATAATAATTTCAAATATTATTAAAATAAAGATTGCTTATACATAGAGTTTCATTGTGAACACTCGGCCAACACTTGGCTCGACGGGCACCTACTCTAACAATCTCCCACTTGCACTAGAGCCAACTACCCATATGCTTAAAACCCATTGATTCGCGATGCTTGTCGAATAATGGTCCAGGTAAAGGCCTAATTAGTGGATCAACAACATAATCTGCGGAGCCGACTTTGTCAATAGACACTTCTTCCACTTTCCACAATCTCTACGAGGATGTGGTACTTTCTCAATACTAGTTTGGATTTCTGATGAGACCTTGGCTCCTTTGCTTGAGCTAAAGCTCCCGTGTTGTCACACAACACCGGGAAAGAGCAACTCCATTAGGAATGACGCCCAACTCTTGGACGAAATTCCTTATCCAAACAGCCTCCCTTGCTGCATCCGATGCAGCAATGTATTCGGCCTCTGTGCTGGAATCCGCAGTATTGTCTTGCTTGGAACTCTTCCAAGAGACAGCAGCACCATAGAGCATGAATACAAAACCAGAGGTTGACTTCGAGTCATCGATATCGCTTTGGAAGCTAGAGTCGGTATAGCCTTCCAATTTCTGTTCTCCACCCCATAGACCAAGAACAATTTATTGGTCCTTCTCAACTACTTGAGGATGTCTTTCACAGCTTTCTAGTTGTGGAAGACCGGGGTTCTATTGATATCTTTTCACTGCACATAGTGAAAACGTCACGTCAGGACGTGTAGATATCATCCCATACATGATGTTACCAATTGCCGAAGCATACGGAATGCGTGTCATCGTCACTATCTCTGCATCAGTCTCAGGAGACAGACTTGGATAGGGACACGCCATGACACATTGGTAGATGTCCTCTCAAGGACGCATCCATCGAGAACCGCTTCACGATGGTATCATGTATGTGGACTGGGTGAGACCAAGCCATCTTTTCGATCTATCTCAATAGATCTGTATCCCAATACAAAAGATGCTTCACCCAAGTCCTGCATCGAGAACTTACTCGTTAACCATATCTTAGTTGATTGCAACATTCCCACATCATTCCCAATGAGTAGAATGTTATCAACATATAACACCAGGAATGTCACAACACTCCCACTGACCTTCTTATACACATAGGGTCCCTCATGATTCTTAGTAAATCAAACTCTTTGATTGTACTATCGAATCTAAGGTTCCAACTCCTTGATGTCTGCTTTAGATCATAAATAGATCTCTGAAGTTTACATACCATATGCTCACTTCCGATAGATGTAAACCCTTTAGGTTGAGACATGTAAATCACTTTCTTAAAATCCCCATTAAGAAAGACTGTCTTAACATCCATCTGCCATATCTCATAGTCATACCATGCAGCTATGGCTAGCAAAATCCTTATGGACTTGAACATTGCGACTGGGGAAAAGGTTTCCTCAAAGTCAACTCCTTGTATTTGAGTATATCCTTTTGCCACCAATCGCGCCTCGAAAGTCAATACCTTCCCATCCGCCCCAAGTCCCTATGGGAACCGTTCCCTCAGGTGAATCTATAAGATCCCACACTTGGTTCGTATGCATGGAATTCAACTCAGATTCCATAGCTTCAAGCCATTTGGATGAATCGGCATCAGATAACGCTTCCTTGAAGGTCCTTGGATCACATCCATGGTTAGGCTCATCATGGCCCTCTTCAAGAAGCTGACCATACCTCATAGGTGGTCTCGAGACTTTCTCGAATCTTTTAGGAGCTTGTATCTCCTCACTTGGCTCTTCGGGTGTGGGTTCTTCAATTGTGGGTTTCTCTCGAACCTCTTCGAGTTCTATCATCTCCCTTTTCTATCCAATAGAAAATCCTTCTCCAAAAAGGTTGCATTCCTAGAAACAAACACTTTTGTTTCTTGGGGATGATAGAAATGATATCCAACTTAATTCCTTGGATATCCCACAAAGTAACATAAAATGGATCAACAATCCAATTTATCTCCCACTACCTCCTTCACATAAGCAGGGCTCCCCATATTCTAAGATAAGAATATTTGGGAGGCTTACCCATCCATATCTCATATGGTATCTGCCTTTGAATGGACATTTAGTAGAATATCTTTTACTTTTAAGTTATAGAGATCGTTTTTCAAGTTCTCAAGTACCAATTAAACATTCATTCTTGTAAATGTTGCAAACACCTTTGCTAAATAAACAAGAATATCCATTTTTATCACAATAGAAATGGAAGCAATGTTTTACACCAAACAGGTACAAACAAAACATCTCTTAAAATTAACTTAAAGTCATTGTTCAACAATAAGTAAACATCCTTAATAGCCTTGGCAGCAACTCTTGCTCCATTGCCCATCCTTAAGAAGGTCACACCTTCCTTAAGCTTCCTACTTCTTCCCATCACCTGTAACCCATTACAGAGATGTGAGTCACAACCGGTATCTAATACCCAAGAAGTAGAGTTAATTAAAATGTTTACTTAAATTTAGAACATACCGTTTCTAGAACACTTCTGGGCAAGATATTCTTTGCAATTACGCCTCCAATGTCCAGGCTTCTTGCAGTGATGACATACATCATTAGTCTTGTCAGCCTTAACTGGTCTGGCTGCCTCAACAGGGTTCGGAGATTGCCTCAACAAGGGCACGTTCTTCTCGGGACGTTGGAAAGAACTCTTCTTTCCCTTCCCATGTGGATCAATCTTCGTACCAGATGAAGAACCCACATAAAGAACCAACTTCTCTTTCTTGATGGTGGATTCAAACGTGACAAGCATGTTCACCAACTCCTCAAGGGTCGGTTCCATCTTGTTCATGTTGAAGTTCACCACAAAAGGATCAAATGAGCTAGGCAGTGATAACAGCGACACGTCGGTGGTCAACTCCGAAGGCAAGATCAGATCCATGCCAACGAGCTTGTCCACGAGCCCGATCACCTTTAGGCCATGCTCATGGACCGAGGTCCCCTCTCGCATGCGCAAAGTGATCAGCTCCTTGACGGTAGCATGCCTAAGAGGACGCGTTTGCTCTCCAAAGAGCTCTTTGAGATGCAAATGAATGTCAGCAGCACTCTTTGCACCCTCAAAACGCCTCTGTAGCTCATCGTTCATAGAAGTCAGCATATAACACCTGGCTATCAAGTCATGGTCACACCATTCCTTGTAAGCCTGCAATTCCTCAGGATTGCAGTCAGTCGGAGCCTCAACAGGGGGCGACTCAGTCAGTGTATATGCTACCCTTTCCGAATTCAAGACTATTTTTAGGTTTCTTAGCCAAGTGAGGTAATTAGGTCCGGTTAACATGTGTTTGTCGAGTATTGCAGATATCGGATTGCGAATCGAAGACATTGTCAAAATTTGTACTGAAAAGTAAAACAGATAAATGTTGATGACTATTTAATATATTTGGTAAGATATAAAGTATGGACTTTTACTTCATAAATATTTACTCCCACTGTTTTGACATCTTTCACTACCCTCTAGTGAAAACGGGAAACTCCTTTCCTCAGTAGGTACGTAAGGTCCAATTAGCGAATTATGATCCCGATTATACAGCCAATCACAATTCCTAAAAGGTAGTTTCCCAATTGCATCACAATGCAACCCTTAACGTAAACTTTTGTCTCACGTTTGATTAGGACCCAATAATATGACGTCGTTCATCTTCACGTGTCAAGCCTTACCCATCGATGTTGAACCTTAATGGACGGTCGCCATGAGTTCCCTCAATAATATGAGCCGAAATCATGGGAGTTCCACGTAGTTCACATCACTATGTCAATGGATGTCACAGCTTTCCGGCACCCAGGGCCCCCCCAATAATATGAGCCGAGCCCCGAGTACGGGTAGCGTTCATCATGCACCCATTGTCGATGGAAGACAAGGAAATTATAAACAAATTTATAATTCCCCTTTTCGGGCTTGATATTAATTTTGAATCTTATTCAAAATGAGGGTTTTTAATTTTGAAAGGTCTCATCATTAATTTTATTTTAAAAGCTCGCCATGTTTGATCGTATGTTTGCCGGATTCATGCAACTTTGTTATTATCATAATAATAACGCACATACTCATTATTTATAACATATCATGCATATATTATAAACAGTAAACAATACAAGGATGATCAATCGCCCCAATACTAACGGACCGTGTGAGCTAAACACGGGCCTAGGTCCAATCCTAGGGAAATGCACGGGATGCAAATGCAACTATTACATAAGCTTCCAATATTTACATGTCTTCGATCTTCATAATCATCATGGCCACCATCTTCCAATCTTGATCATCCACTATACTAATATTTACAAATAAATATCCATGGCAAATAGGGATACATCTCATGGAGTGGGAACGGGCCATAAACCAAGCCCACTTTATAAATTGATAATTATTACAATCATTCAACACAAAATATCCTAGCATACACCTAGCAAATTGGGCTTGGGCTTTTGATCATCCTTCATGCATAATATCACATATCATACACCATCAATTAATTATCACAATAATTAATTGATCCAATATTATATATCTTGATCCAATCACTAACCGCCACGATTATAAACTAAATTAACAAAGTATACAAACACCTTTGTCTACTTTCCAATTAATTTATTTATAACCGAATTTCTTGTAAATCACCATTTACTATAAATATTTAAAGTCCAACTTAAAATATTTATTTCATGAGAAAATATTTGCAACTTTTGTAATTTTAAACTTAAGGGCCCAAAAACTCATTTTTCACCAAAAACATTTTTGGCCCATTTAAAATTCACAAACATGTTAGCCATCCAATGGCCCAACAACTCAAGGCCCATGACACTTTGATATTCCAAAACACTTTTGGAAAACCCTAGCCGTCATCGCCGTCGTCGGAGCTCCGTCGCCGGATTCCGGCCAACATTCCGGCCAACAAAAATTTTTTTTTTTTTTTATATTTTCAGAGGGGGTTTCGGGCAGCCCCTCGGGCTGCCCTTGCTGCCCGTTTCGGGCAGCCCCTCGGGCAGCCCGAGGCGCCCAAATGGGCAGCATGTTGCTGCCGAAATTTTTCCCCAAAAACGGCCCTCGATTTGTTGCAAAAATACACTCATGCGGTTAGAAATCGATCTCAACATAATATATATTGTATTTGCTACACAAAAACGTAACCATAGCTCGGATACCACTTGAAAGCGGATCGGTTACGGTGACCGGAAGCGCAACGGAAGCTCAAAAATTTTATTTTTCATACAAAAATTTCGGCCACCCCTAAATCTTGTGCAACAAATACAATAAAACACAAAAATGTCATACATAGGGTGTTTTAAAGAAATATACCTATCAATCTCAAGAGATTGATTATGGCTCCAACTTTGTTGTCAAACAACAAAGCTCTTGAAAGGTAGAAACTATCTTCAAGCTTTCCAATGAGCACTCCTTGCTCAACTATTAAGCCCACCACCAACTAGGTAGATCCCCTCATATTTTGCACTAGAAAAATATGAGGATTTTTCAAAGAGAAGTGCAAGATTTCCTCAACAAATTGAAGAACAAAAGGAGAGAAAAATGGGAGAGAAAAAATGAGAGAAGTTTCGGCCAAGGAGGTTGTGAATGAGGGAGGAGAATCAAGTCTTGGGGTTGCAAAAAGTTGATACAAAAAGTTGCATGCCAACCAATATTTTATTCAAAAGTATTCCCCAACTCTTCACCTCCCATGCATTCATATAATATAGTTTTCTATCAAATAAAAAACCATAGACTAAATTTAATTATCTCAAACATATTTGAGACAAATTAAATATTACTTGAATTTACTCAAGTCCCACTAGTTAAATAATTATTTTAATTGAGCTCTACTAGACTCAATATTATTTAATTAATCCAACACTTGAATTAATTTAATTATTTGGGCTCTACTAGGCCCACTAGTGTTTAATTAATTCAACACTTGAATTAATTTAATTTAGTCCATAATAATGTTTATGAAAATCACAATTTTCAAAAACATTAGTCACTTGGCCAAATTTTAATTTAGGAACACTTCCATAAATCAAAATTTACATTTCTCTCATAGAAGTCATACTTCTATTTTTCTTTACACTTATAAACACATTTATAAGCCGTTCAACACTTTGAACTATTTTCTCCTTTATAGAAGTCATACTTCTAATTTTCCTTACGCTTATAAACTCCTTTATAAGCCGTTCAACACATTGAACTATTTTTTACTTCTCATCGGGATTTACAAAGCTAGTACTTGTGTGGCCCTCAATGGTTCATTGATACAACTAGCCGTGGGTTCACATCTCCATGTGATTCGGACTAAACATGTCCTTATTCGAGCATACCCCAATTGCTCCATTCTTACTTATCAACTCCTTGATAGTAAGAACGTCAGAACTCAAGTCTGATAGTACCCAACCAATCACGTTAAACGCCTAGCAGCATCGCTTACGTGATTCCCTAGGTATCACATGATAGTGCCTGCAAGAACCATTCAATTATGGTTAGCGTACAGTACGGTCCCTTCAACTCATATATCCCGATCGATTCGACAACCATTGGTTTATCGAGAGTTGTCAATGAATCGATACTATGTGTCATGTCGTAGTTGCATCGATGGTGTAATCTATGAAACACCTTTCATAATTACAACCATACTCTGGCCAGAGATTTCGATCTACATACACATGATAACACATAGGATATCCATACCCGAAGGTAAGCGGTGAATCCCCGACTACAATGCATCGACTCCTATGTGTTTCGACAGAACACCCAACCTTGCCACCTGATGACCCCATGAGAGTCGGTAAACAAGTCAAAGTGTAATTCTAGCACATAGAGTCTCAATGTTGTCCCGGGTCATAAGGACTAATTCTGTACAACCATAAACCAGGACTTTTCCACTCTATAAGTGAGAACCACTTGGAAAGTCCTTTTATGGAGGGTTGTTCAGTGCACTCTACCAGGAGCACTTATCTGCATGTTCGGACATCACAATGTCCCCTACCAATGAAACATGGTACTCACATCGCAGATACTAGTCTCTAACTCGAGCGGCCTATATCCTTCTTAGTGGCGGCTGAATTGACTAGGAACCGTTTAGAATATACAGTATTACAAATATGAGTTTCATGATACTCATCATATGAGCATCTCATATTCTTTCTACTATTTGTATATTCAAGGGCTTTATCTATGCAGCTAGCATGGGTATACAGATAAAGATTTGCCAAAATAATAATTTCAAATATTATTAAAATAAAGATTGCTTATACATAGAGTTTCATTGTGAACACTCGGCCAACACTTGGCTCGACGGGCACCTACTCTAACAAGAAGGACATCGCCAGAGAGAGGCAAAAGAGGCATCAAGCTAGTGTTCAGAGAGGCCAGGGCTCGAATCAGAGAGGCAATGATCGTTATAAAGGGAAAGGCAAGATAGAGCCGAGTCCTAGACCACCGTCAGTTCCAGTTGATCCCGAGAAGCCTTTGTGTCCTAAGTGCAGCAGACATCACCGAGGAGAGTGCAGATTTGGCACTCATTCTTGTTATCGTTGTGGCACGGCAGGCCACATTGCCAGAGATTGTCCCAGGGGAGCGAGCAAGGATAGAGTGCAGGGTCGTATCTTTTCGATGACCAAGGAAGATGATGGCATTAAGGGAGGAGTTCTCGCCAGTGCAGGTACTTCGCTGGTCCTTCCTTTTATTTCTTGTCTTGAGGCTGAGAAGTTGATGTGTAGAGGTTGTGATGTGTTTCTGGCTTCGATTGTGGATGTGGATAGATTGATTAAGTTGAATATTGATGATATCGATGTGGTGAGGGAGTTTGCTGATGTGTTTGAGGATGACGTGCCAGGTTTGCCGCCGGACAGAGACGTTGAGTTTGTGATTTATTTAGCTCCAGGTACGGTTCCTATTTCTATGGCTCCGTATAGGATGGCCCCTATCGAGATGAAGGAGTTGAAGACGCAGTTGCAGGATCTTCTAGACAAGGGTTTTATTCGTCTGAGTTCTTCGCCTTGGGGAGCTCCGGTTATTAGATGGGTCTTTGCGGCTGTGTATCGACTATAGGGATCTCAACAAAGTGACGATCAAGAACAAGTATCCGTTGCCACGGATTGACGATCTATTTGACCAACTTCAGGGTGCCACTGTATTTTCGAAGATTGATCTTCGGTCTGCTTACTATCAGTTGAAGGTTAGGGAGTCTGATATCCCTAAGACGGCGTTCCGGACCAGGTGTGGTCACTATGAGTTTCTTGTGATGTCTTTTGGTCTGACCAATGCTCCTTCAGTTTAAATGGACCTGATGAACCGTGTGTTCAAGCCGTTCTTGGATAGCTTCGTCATTGTCTTCATCGACGACATCTTGATTTATTCCAAGACCAGAGAGCTTCATGCAGAGCATCTTAGAGTTGTTCTCCGATTGTTGAGGGAGAAAAGGTTGTTTGCCAAGTTGAAGAAGTGTGAGTTTTGGTTGGAGCGGATTTCTTTTCTAGGCCATGTTGTTTCGAAAGATGGCATAGTGTTTCTGAGGTACGCAGTTTCCTTGGTTTGGCGGGTTATTATTGTAATGCCCAGGAATTATAGAATTGATAAACCAAGATTATTAATCTTCATTAATATGAGACTCGGAAGATATGGGAATGCATGACAGGCAATGAGGGAAGAAAAGACATAAGAAAATAGGGTTTGCAAGACCGCATCCGCGCTCAGAACAGGAGTGCACCCGCGGTCATGCAATGATGGATTTTTGCAAGAAAGGCCGAAGCCACACCGCACCCGCGGTGCCAGACAAGACCGCACCCACGGTTGAGTGGCAGAAAGTTGGTGTTTTTGGAAATGGCAAGACCGCACCCGCGGTGCTAGTCAGAGCGCACCCGCGGTGCCGACACCGCACCCGCTGGTATTGGAAGGACCGCACCCGCGGTCTGAGCTTTCGAGAAATGCCAGGATAGGCATTGCACGACCGCACCCGCGGTGCATGTCATGACCGCACCCGCGGTCATGCGTGGAGCTTGAATAATGAAGCCACGTTGCCAGATTTGCATGCAATATATATATAAGGGCTTGACACGTTATTTCTTCAGAAAACTCAGCAACAAGGCACGAGAAATCCTCCCTAAAGTTCTTACGCCTTTAGATTTCGATTGTGCCAGAACCGTTTAGCAGAATTTGAATCCGACTGCAGTTCTGAGTTCCTTTAGCTACGAGCTACAAAAGGACGTAAGTTTTGTTACGTTTTGAGATGTTTTTAAATTATGATGTTGCTAGAATTGAATATGATTCAGATATGGTGTTTCTGCTACAGTAGATATTATAGAATTGAAGTCAGATTGAAGAACAGATAGCTTCTGTATATGTTATGATTTTTGAAAGATATTGACAGAGATTCGATATCAGATTTGTGTTATCGTTGAGATTAGGAGTTATGTCAGTATTGATTATGAGTTCTGGTATTATATCTGTGATGTTTAGACTAACGGGGTATCGAGATTGTGTTGTTATGCCGTTTAAACATCAGTTGAGTTATATTGATCAGATTCGGTATTGATTGAGATTGATCAGACTCAGAAATTATGTAGACTGTATTGTGATATCGATGACATGACTTAGATTGTATCTTATTCAGATATTGATCAGATTGTATACTGATTTGAATATTGATCAGAACAGATTGTGTATTGAATTATTCACTGACACAGCGTATTTGATATTGTCATTTCAGATTGATATGGACAGATTTGAATACAGATCATCGTCTTCGTCAGATCGGGACGACAAAGGTATAATTCATGTGACATATGGGAAGATATAACTCAAATAAGATCCTATTTGAGTTTCCCAACAAAAATCACATACTAGATTATTGTTATATTCTGATATGAATCTGCTTTGTTTATATGCTGATATGCTACTGCTATGTTTATAGATTTATATGCATTGCATCTAAGATAGGAGAGTCTGACATAAACAGTCAAACTTCTAGACGTTCGGTGGTATCACGGCTTAGGGGAAGATTCACTCTCCTATTGTAGATGTGGATATAGATGAGACCGAAGTCTAGGAATAAGACGTACCGTCACCCCGATTGGAGAGTAGGTGATAGATCGTCTTATTCACAACGGGATCCCTAGAGGTATAGTTGAGTCGAGTCTAGACATGATTTGACTAGAACTGCATGTGCTTATGGATGTGGTATCATAGACTATGAAACCCATCTTTATTGCTTTCAGTCATGATAGCATGTGTTTATGATTTGATTAAACTGCATGTTTATCTGAATTGAGTTGCATGCTTATTTTGATTTGATTTTATAGATTATGAAATCTATTACTTTTGAATATGTTCATGATAGCATGTTTTATGATTTAGATTGTTTCTATACATGCTTACTATGTTTTATACTGGGATTTATTCTCACCAGAGTATCCGGCTGTTGTCTTGTTTTGTATGTGTGCATGACAACAGGTGGGGCAAGATCGGGGTCGAGAAGATGATGAGAGAAGACGAGTTTAGCGTGGTGATTCCGGACTTGGATATAGATAGGTTTTATTACTTGAACTTTAGTAGTCGAACCTTAGATTAATTGAGAGACTATTGTACATTATTGTATTTTGGTACTGAAACGTAGTTTTATACAGATATGTATATTACATAGATGCCATTACCTTCCGCACTTGTATTTTAAAAAGAAAAATTTTTAGACCCTGTTTTATCTGAATTGATAAATAAATCCCAAAGATAATTAAGAAAAGATCAGCGTCCGGGTCCCCACAACAGGTGGTATCAGAGCGATAGATCTTTTAGGTTGAGATAGTCAGAACTGATAGACCCTTTAGACTGAGATAGATTGGGATAGAAGAGAATGAGCGGGGTAGATTGAATTTTCTTTCCTTGCATGTGATTGCTAGCATGAGATTTATTTCAATGTTGACTTACATTGTGGGTGCTAGCATAATTTACTGTTTTCCCTATTACATGTTGTTTGTTATCTGAGTTGATTGCAGCATGTAATTACTAATCCTGAATCAGAACTGAGACTGGATCAGAGGTATATGATCAGAGGAGGGCTGAGACAGATTGTATAGATTATGTACTAATCTGTTTGATTATCAGATATACCGCCTCGAAAAATTTCAGAAAAGGGCAGTACTTCGACTGAACAGATAGATATATCAGAGAATCAGATAGAAACACCGATGAAGAGGTTTCAGTCGTTTCAACCGCCGATTCTGAAGGGAACTCAGACACCAGCAGATTGTGAGAATTGGCTTGAGGAGACAGAAATGGTATTTGAATTTCTTGGTCTCACAGATGAGTGTAGAGTTAACCTGATTAAGAACCAATTGTGAGAGACTGCAAGAAGATGGTGGTTACTAACCAAAGGAGCTTTAGAACAGAGTTGTTCAGTAATATCGTGGAAGATCTTTAAATTTGAATTTTATCAAAGATTCTTCCCTACATCATACAAACAGGACAGAAGTGCAGAGTTTACTAACTTGAGACAGTGTCAGATGAGTATTGATGAGTATTTGGTACAGTTCTTCACCTTATTACGTTTTGCCCCTCTTGTGGCTAGGAATGATGATGCGATATCTAGCCAGTTTATTCAGGGATTGAATCCTGAGATACGTACATTGGTGAATTTGAAGCAATCGAGTAGTTTTGTTGATACATTGAACAGAGCCAAAAGAGCAGAAACGGTTCTGATAGGACAACATGGAGTATCGTATGATCTTCCAGCATCGAATCCACAACAACTGCCTTCCAGAGTTGAGATTGGCAGTAACAGTGGTAAAAAGAAAGAACCATTGAAGATCGAAAAGAAACAGATTAAGAACTTAAGAGGTGGACAGAGTAGTTCATCTAGCTCCAGTGTTTCCAGTCCGAGTTATACTGGAGTATACTGCAGAACTTGTGGAGGAAGACATTCCACAGAACACTGCCAAGGAGTACTTAGTAGATGCAATGTCTGTAAACAGTCGGGACACTTTGCGAGAGTTTGTCCTCAAAGAGATTCCCGAAGACTTTAGGGAATAGAATCATCTGATGACACTGATGGTAGAACAGACCCAGATATAGTGACAGATACTATTCTTTTATGATTATGATGCATATGTATTGATGTATACTAATGCATTTCATATGATTATATTTGATGGAGTAGCATGGAGATATGCTGCATCCGTTGGGTCTAGTTGTACTGTAGTATTGATTTCCTAGCTTGTTGAGGAAAATGTTGATATCAGAGATTTCTGTATATATTGTATACTACAGTAATATGAGAATGAAATATAGATAGATTATGATGTACTTGTGTTTTCTGATTTGAACGCATTATTGATATGTATATGCTGAACAAGTACCGACATATTGTAGAATTTTTTCCAGAAATGGTAAGAGTCAGACCAGATATGGCTGATGAGTAAAGATTTCACGATAAAGATTCTAGATTTCGAATTCCTTTGATATCTGTGCTGTATATGACTCGATTAATACAGAAAAGAGCAGATTGCATCCTTACGTATTCAGTAGATCCACTGAAATCGAGTTTAGTATTGACAGATTGGTCAGTATTATACAAATTGGCTGATGTTTGCCTAGATAAGATTTCAGAATTGTGTTCTTTCATTTCCTACCTTTGATTCTTGGTTCTAGTTCGATTTTCGAGTAGAGATCAAAGTTCTCCTTGGTGCTAGGAAGCTAAGGTAAGCTTTTGGTTGTGTTATCTCTTGGTTTTGGAGAAGAGATGTTATAGGTTTGATGTATTTGTTGGATTTATGGATTTATTGGCTTGAGTTCTTGGATATGGAGTTGATGTTGATGTTATTTATGGATTATTGTTGTAGGTGGTGTATCAAGAGCATAGATTGAGGTGTTCTTGTGGTTTGTAAGTGGAATTTCATCCCTTGTGCTCACATGATAGTATATGTATTGTGTTTCAAAGGTTTTATTGTGATATTCCCTTCCATTAGATCCATAGTATGTATTGATTCAATTGTTATATATATTGGAGGCATTTGATGTCTCAATTGTTCAAAGGGAATACAAAGAGTATAGACTTCAAAGTTATTGATTAAATGCCAAGAGAGAGTTTCAAATGTTTTATTGGATTGATAGATACATAGTCAGAGATTGCATGCAATTAGTTGATCAACGACCATAGACTTATACCCTCAGAGTTATCGGTTTATATCGATTGGGATACGAGCACCACAGACAGAGTTACTATTGATATCAATCCAGCCAGAGTAAAGAGAAATACCATCTCATTGTTATTGCTATTGCTATGATATTCATGTTTCAGAGTTGGTGGTATTTAATGATTTCAAAGCTATGTTTTACAGAGTATAATATGTTCATTGCTATGTAAGAGTTCCACTTGCTGAGTTTTATACTCATTTCAGTTATTTTCATGTGATGCAGATAAGAGTGACGGGCCAGGACGTTGACTGTGGATGGGAGTCATATGCATACGAAGATTGGAAGGAAGTAGTTTGTTTTGCAAGAAATGTTTTGTACATGATCATTAAAATGATGTTTTGTATTTTGATGTATCATTTAGTTGATCATGTTAATAATTTTGATGATATTTGGAAATGTATTTTGAAACTCCTTCCATTTGCAAGAAAATTTTAAATTCCGATGTATTTTTAATTGTAACGGGTCAGGGTGTCACATTTAGTGGTATCAGAGCACCGTTCTTCGGACCAATGAATATGACTTCGTCTACTTTCAACTGTCCGGGTATGTTTTCTTTGCATCTATCCATTGTTATCTATTGATTGGTGTTTTGTGAGCACATTGTAGAGTATGCCACCTAAGAGGAAAGCAGTAGAGGG
Source organism: Primulina eburnea (assembly GCF_022965805.1). Taxonomy (NCBI): domain Eukaryota; kingdom Viridiplantae; phylum Streptophyta; class Magnoliopsida; order Lamiales; family Gesneriaceae; genus Primulina; species Primulina eburnea. The sequence continues at coordinate 25,997,956 of NC_133108.1, read as the reverse complement.
TGAGGATAGTTCTTCCTCGAGAGTTGTCGACGAGTTCGGCAAGGAGCAGGCCAAAGTCCACAGTAAGCAGATTCAGCAGCTGCTTCGATTGCAAGGAACAGGACAAGGTAGAGGCCAAGTGAGAGGCCAAGTAGCTCAGGCAGTTGGCACTGATGCCGTCTTTTTTGCTTTCAAGAGAATGGATCCATCGGAATTCACAGGTAGCACTGATCCTTTAGTTGCAGTGGAGTGGATCAAGGCTCTAGAGGCGATCTTCGATCATCTCCAGTACGAAGATAAAGACAGGATCAGCTGTGCAGTATTCATGTTGGTAAAGGCTGCACGTATCTGGTGGAATGCCACGAAGGTTAGTGTTGATGTTTCAGTGTTGAAGTGGTAAGAGTTTACTGATTTGTTCTATGACAAGTACTTCCCAGACGCCCTTCGAGCTAGGAAGGTGACAGAGTTTCTGGAGCTTCGACAGGGGAGCTTGAACGTTGATGAGTACATTCTCAAATTCGAGGAGGGTTGTCTGTTTGCCCCGTATATTGCTTCCAACGACAAGGACAAAGGCGCTCACTTCATTCGAGGCCTTAGAGCAGAGATTCGGAGGGACATTAACATGTCCAAGGCTGTGACTTTCAAAGAGATCGTGTCGAAGGCGTTGTTGGCCGAGCAGGACGAGAAAGATATCGCCAGGGAGAGGCAAGAGAGGCATCAAACTGTTATTCAGAGAGGCCAGGGCTCGAATCAGAGAGGCAAGGATCGTTTCAAAGGTAAGGGAAAGATAGAGCCGAGTCCTAGACCACCGCCAATACCAGTTGATCCCGAGAAGCCGCTGTGTCCTAAGTTCAGCAGACATCATAGAGGAGAGTGCGGATTTGGCACTCATTCTTGTTATCGTTGTGGCACGGCAGGCCACATTGCCAGAGATTTTCCGAAGGGAGCGAGCAAGGATAAAGTGCAGGGTCGCATCTTTTCGATGACCAAGGAAGGTATTAATCATGATTCTTCTGTGATCTCTAGCACTATTTTGATTTCAGGAAGAGTAGCTACGACTTTGATTGATACTGGTGTTACTCATTCTTTTATGTCTGAATTGTTTTTGAGATCGTTGGGTATAGTTCCTTCTATTCTTCCCCTCCAGCTTAATGTTGTTTTGCCTTCGGGGGATGTGTTGTGCCCGCCATTTATTGTTTATGCATGCCCTGTTCATATTGAGGAGTGAGTTGTTTTTGCTGATTTGATTGTTATCCCGATGGTTGCCTTTGATGTTATTCTTGGCATGGATTGGCTGTCGACCTATCGTGTTGTTATTGATTGCGTTGCTAAGACGGTGACCTTTGCAGATGATAGCATTAGGGAGGAGTTCTCGCCAGTGCAGGTACTTCGCTGGTCCTTCCTTTTATTTCTTGTCTTGAGGCTGAGAAGTTGATGTGTAGAGGTTGTGATGTGTTTCTGGCTTCGATTGTGGATGTGGATAGATTGATTAAGTTGAATATTGATGATATTGATGTTGTGTGGGAGTTTGCTGATGTGTTTGAGGATGATGTGCCGGGTTTGCCGCCGGATAGAGATGTTGAGTTTGTTATTGATCTAGCTCCAGGTACGGTTCCTATTTCTAAGGCTACGTACCGAATGGCCCCTACTGAGATGAAGGAGTTGAAGACGCATTTGCAGGATCTTTTGGACAAGGGTTTTATTCGTCCGAGTTCTTCGCCTTGGGGAGCTCTGGTTCTTTTCGTTAAGAAGAAATATGGGTCTTTGCGGCTGTGTATCGACTATAGGGAGCTCAACAAAGTGACGATCAAGAACAAGTATCCGTTGCCACGGATTGACGATCTATTTGACCAACTTCATGGTGCTACTGTATTTTCAAAGATTGATCTTCGGTCTGGCTACAATCAGTTAAAGGTTAGGGAGTCCGATATCCCTAAGACAGCGTTCCGGACCAGGTATGGTCACTATGAGTTTCTTGTGATGTCTTTTGGTCTGACCAATGCTCCTTCAGTTTTCATGGACCTGATGAACCGTGTGTTCAAGCCGTATTTGGATAGCTTCGTCATTGTCTTCATCGACGACATCTTGATCTATTCCAAGACCAGAGAGCTTCATGTAGAGCATCTCAGAGCTGTTCTTCGTTTGTTGAGGGAGAAGAGGCTGTATGCTAAGTTGAAGAAGTGTGAATTTTGGTTGGATCGGATTTCTTTTCTAGGCCATGTTGTTTCGAAAGATGGCATAGCTGTTGATCCAGTGAAGATAGAGGCAGTTCAGAAGTGGCCTATTCCTACTACTGTTTCAGAGGTACGCAGTTTCCTTGGTTTGGCGGGTTATTATCGTCGTTTCAATTCAGATTTCTCCAAGATTGCCTTGCCATTGACCAATTTGACGAGGAAGACTGTGAAGTTCGAGTAGTCCATTGATTGCCAGAGTGCATTTCAAGAGTTGAAGGATAGATTGACGACAGCTCCTGTTCTTTCTTTGCCCAGTGGTTCAGAGGATTTTGTTGTCTATACCGATGCGTCGAAGAAAAGCCTTGGTGCAGTGTTGATGCAGCGAAGTAAGGTTATAGCCTATGCTTCTCGCCAGTTGAAAGATTATGAGAAGAATTATCCGACACATGATTTGGAGCTAGCAGCTGTGGTTTTCGCCTTGAAGATTCAGAGACATTATTTGTATGGCGAAAAGTGTGAGATCTTCACAGACCACAAGAGTTTGAAGTATCTGTTTTCCCAGAAAGAGCTCAATATGCGGCAGAGGAGGTGGTTAGAGCTTGTCAAAGACTATGATGTGACTATTAGTTACCACCTGGGGAAGGCAAACGTTGTGGCTGATGCTTTGAGCCGTAAGTCGAGTTCTTCCTTGAGTTCTTTGATTCAGAGACCATTGTTGATGGATTTGCAGAGAGAGGAGATTTCTTTGGTAGTTTCGGGGACCATTGCTCGCTTTTCAGCGTTGGTCATTCGGGCTACATTGACGGACAGGATCCGTAGAGAGCAGACTGTTGATGTTCAGTTGACAGAGTTGAGAGCTAGAGCAGAGGAGAGAGGTAACTCAGAGTTTGCGATGGATGGTGATGGTTTGGTGACTTTCAGAGGCCGTATTTGTGTTCCCGTTGGTGATGATATTCGGCGAGACGTCTTGACAGAGGCTCATACCGCGCCATATTCGATACATCCAGGCAGCACCAAGATGTATCAGGATCTTCGTCGACTTTCTGGTGGCCAGGTATGAAGAAAGATATTGCCGTATTTATCTCTCAGTGCCTAACTTGTCAGCAGGTGAAGATTGAGCACCAGAGACCTGCTGGGACATTGCTATCTTTGCCGATTCCTCAGTGGAAGTGGGAGCATATTACGATGGATTTCGTGACTGGTCTTCCTAGGACGCAGAAGGGTTTCAATTCCATTTGGGTTATCGTTGATCGATTGACCAAGTCAGCGCACTTTCTTCCACTCAAGACGACGTATTCCATGAATCAGTATGCCGAGGATTACATAGCAGAGATTGTTAGACTTCACGGTGTCCCTGTGTCGATTGTTTCTGATCGTGACCCTAGATTTACTTCAGAGTTTTGGAAGAGTTTACACAGAGCTATGGGTTCACGGCTAGCGTTCAGTATAGCTTATCACCCTCAGAGCGACGGTCAGTCAGAGAGAGTCATTCAGATTCTTAAGGATATGCTCAGAGCTTGTACTATTGATTATTCTGGTAGCTGGGATTCTAAGTTGCCTCTTGTGGAGTTCATGTACAACAATAGCTACCAAGCGACGATTGGCATGGCACCGTATGAGGCACTTTATGGCAGGAAGTGTAGATCTCCCTTGTATTGGGATGAGGTTGGTGAGAGGAAGATGTTGGGACCAGAGTTGGTCCAATAGACGGCCGATATTGTTGCGGTTATCTGTGAGAGGATGAAGACTGCGCAGTCGAGACAGAAGAGCTATACGGATGTTCGTCGCAGACCGTTGTAGTTTGAGGTGGGCGACCATGTGTTCTTGAAGATTGCACCTCTCAAGGGTGTGATGCGATTTGGCAAGAAGGGTAAGTTGAGTCCGAGGTTTATTGGTCCCTTTGAGATCTTGGAAAGAGTTGGTGATCGAGCCTACAGATTAGCCCTACCGCCAGATCTTGATAGAGTTCATAATGTTTTTCACGTATCGATGCTCAGGAAGTATATTGCGAATCCTTCCCATGTTCTTCACCACGAGCCATTGGACTTGACGCCGAATTTGACCTACCAAGATATTCCGGTCCAGATTTTGGATCGCAGAGTCAGAGTATTGAGAAACAAAGAGATCGGCATCGTTAAAGTATTTTGGAGGAATCATTTGATCGAAGAGGCTACGTGGGAACCAAAGGATGAGGTGAGAGAGAAGTATCATGAGTTGTTCGTGCAGTGACGTCAATTTCGAGGACGAAATTCCCTTAAGGAGGGGAGATTGTAATAGCCGAGCCCGGTGTACGGTACGGTTTAAGTTTGTATGTTTATTTGGGTTATTTGATTAGATGTTTAGAGTTGTGTTTATGGGCTATAGTATGTTTGGTTATTATTATCTTGAGGTGATAGTTGGTATTGATGGTTCGTTTCAACGTTTCGGATCGATTTTAGTTGCTTGGAAGTTGTTCATTGCCGTGACCAGAGTGCACCCGCGCTCTAGTAGAAGTGCCCCCGCGGTGTACTATTCATGATTTTAGAGTTGGAGAGCCGTGGCATCACCGCACCCGCGGTGGTGTTGAGACCGCACCCGCGGTAGAGGCCGCACCCGCGGTGTGTGCAGCGCCGCACCCACGGTGTGTGCAGCGCCGCACCCGCGGTCCGAGTATTTCAGAAATTGGTGGATTGCCGAGAGCTTAGCGCACCCGCGGTGCTTGTTTGAGCGCACCCGCGGTCATGCATTATTGAGGTATGTGCGAGATATTTAGCAGCTTTTTGGATAAGTTGACTTCACTTTTCCCTTCTTCTTTCCTCTCAATCTCGTTTTTCTCTCTTCAAGCAAGGGTTTTCCTCCATTTCTTTCATTTCCTACCTTTGATTCTTGGTTCTAGTTCGATTTTCGAGTAGAGATCGAAGTTCTCCTTGGTTTTAGGAAGCTAAGGTAAGCTTTTGGTTGTGTTATCTCTTGGTTTTGGAGAAGAGATGTTATAGGTTTGATGTATTTGTTGGATTTATGGATTTATTGGCTTGAGTTCTTGGATATGGAGTTGATGTTGGTGTTATTTATGGATTATTGTTGTAGGTGGTGTATCAAGAGCATAGATTGAGGTGTTCTTGTGGTTTGTAAGTGGAATTTCGTCCCTTGTGCTCACATGATAGTATATGTATTGTGTTTCAAAGGTTTTATTGTGATATTCCCTTCTATTTGATCCATAGTATGTATTGATTCAATTGTTATATATATTGGAGGCATTTGATGTCTCAATTGTTCAAAGGGAATACAAAGAGTATAGACTTCAAAGTTATTGATTAAATACCAAGAGAGAGTTTCAAATGTTTTATTGGATTGATAGATACATAGCTAGAGATTGCATGCAATTAGTTGATCAACGACCATAGGCTTATATCTCTCAGAGTTATCGGTTTATATCGATTGGGATACGAGCACCACAGACAGAGTTACTATTGATATCAATCCAACCAGAGTAAAGAGAAATACCATCTCATTGTTATTGCTATTGCTATGATATTCATGATGCAGAGTTGGTGGTATTTAATGATTTCAAAGCTATGTTTTACAGAGTATGATATGTTCATTGCTATGTAAGAGTTCCACTTGCTGAGTTTTATACTCATTTCAGTTATTTTCATGTGATGCAGATAAGAGTGACGGGCCAGTACGTTGACTGTGGATGGGAGTCATATGCATACGAAGATTGGAAGGAAGTAGTTTGTTTTGCAAGAAATGTTTTGTACATGATCATTAAAATGATGTTTTGTACTTTGATGTATCATTTAGTTGATCATGTTAATACTTTTGATGATATTTGGAAATGTATTTTGAAACTCCTTCCATTTGCAAGAAAATTTTAAATTCCGCTGTATTTTTAATTGTAACGGGTCAGGGTGTCACAGATTATCCCAATATTTTCAAGATTGTGATATAATATGATTATGATTGACAGATTGCTCAATCTATATCTATTAGTTTGTACAAGATGATGTACAAACAGAACCAAATGACACAGATTGATGTCAGAACATAGTTAGAGTGACTAGAATGTAGAAGTAGACTTTATCAGATTATGATTTTTGATTGATTTTGTACTTGTGACAGAATATATCATGAGATTTCTTTTAGATTCTTCACAGATTGACAGACTGTCAGAATATTTTATCCAGATATTGGAAGATTTTGGTAGAGTTATAGAGTGCTGGATGTTAGCACTAATTGATATGACTTATTATCACTGCGTGAAAATAACTATCAGCTTATCAGATGGGTAATGAGATAGTTATAGACAAGATATTATACGGTGAATACTACAGATTTCTTTTGAAGAAAATTAGAAGGAAGATGAAGATAGTTCAGAATGGACAGACTTAAGATAGTAATATGTCCTACTATCTTAAGTCTGATGATGATGATTGGATGATGATGCCATTTCATAGTAATATTTCCAAAAACAACAACGTCGGATGATGATGATTGGTACTTGAAGCTGAAGATGGTATATGTCCTTGATCGGGATAAACTGAGTTGATAACAGCAGATAGTAATGACATTGGTGTGTTATGAACTGTGATTGGTTTATACGGATGTTGTATAACCAACATGGCAAGATTGATTCTGTCAGAAGGACTAGAAAAGTATTATGACATTATACTTAGTGAATTCTTATTCCAGATCGGAATCAGATATTTGAGTTCTGGTTTAAACTCTGTTATGCATTTCTTCTGATATCTTTAAATTGATTGTTATGAGTTCGAGGACGAACTCAAATCTAAGAGGGGGAGAAATGTAATGCCCAGGAATTATAGAATTGATAAACCAAGATTATTAATCTTCATTAATATGAGACTCGAAAGATATGGGAGTGCATGACAGGCAATGAAGGAAGAAAAGACATGAGAAAATAGGGTTTGCAAGATCGCACCCGCGCTCAGAACAGGAGTGCACCCGCGGTCATGCAATGATGGATTTTTGCAAGAAAGGCCGAAGCCACACCGCACCCGCGGTGCCAGACAAGACCGCACCCGCGGTTGAGTGACAGAAAGTTGGTGTTTTTGGAAATGGCAAGACCGCACCCGCGGTGCTAGTCAGAGCGCACCCGCGGTGACGACACCGCACCCGCGGTATTGGAAGGACCGCACCCGCGGTCTGAGCTTTCGAGAAATGCCAGGATAGGCATTGCACGACCGCACCCGCGGTGCATGTCATGACCGCACCCGCGGTCATGCGTGGAGCTTGAATAATGAAGCCACGTTGCCAGAGTTGCATGCAATATATATATAAGGGCTTGACACGTTATTTCTTCAGATAACTCAGCAACAAGGCACGAGAAATACTCCCTAAAGTTCTTACGCCTTTAGATTTCGATTGTGCAAGAACCGTTTAGCAGAATTTGAATCCGACTGCAGTTCTGAGTTCCTTTAGCTACGAGCTACAAAAGGACGTAAGTTTTGTTACGTTTTGAGATGTTTTTAAATTATGATGTTGCTAGAATTGAATATGATACAGCTATGGTGTTTCTGCTACAGTAGATATTATAGAATTGAAGTCAGATTGAAGAACAGATTGCTTTTGTATTTGTTATGATTTTCGAAAGATATTGACATAGATTCGATATCAGATTTGTGTTATCGTTGAGATTAGGAGTTATGTCAGTATTGATTATGAGTTCTGGTATTATATCTGTGATGTTTAGACTAACGGGGTATCGAGTTGTTATGCCGTTTAAACATCAGTTGAGTTATATTGATCAGATTCGGTATTGATTGAGATTGATCAGACTCAAAAATTATGTAGACTGTATTGTGATATCGATGACATGACTTAGATTGTATCTTATTCAGATATTGATCAGATTGTATACTGATTTGAATATTGATCAGAACAGATTGTGTATTGAATTATTCACTGACACACCGTATTCGATATTGTCATTTCAGATTGATATGGACAGATTTGAATACAGATCATCGTCTTCGTCAGACCGGGACGACAAAGGTATAATTCATGTGACATACGGGAAGATATAACTCAAATAAGATCTTATTTGAGTTTCCCAACAAAAATCACATACTAGATTATTGTTATATTCTGATATGAATCTGCTTTTTTTATATGCTGATATGGTGCTACTATGTTTATAGATTTATATGCATTGCATCTAAGATAGGAGAGTCTGACAGAAACAGTCAAACTTCTAGACGTTCGGTGGTACCACGGCTTAGGGGAAGATTCACTCTCCTATTGTAGATGTGGATATAGATCAGACCGAAGTCTAGGAATAAGACGTACCGTCACCCCGATTGGAGAGTAGGTGATAGATCGTCTTATTCACAACGGGATCCCTAGAGGTATAGTTGAGTCGAGTCTAGACATGATTTGACTAGAACTGAATGTGCTTATGGATGTGGTATCATAGACTATGAAACCCATCTTTATTGCTTTCAGTCATGATAGCATGTGTTTATGATTTGATTAAACTGCATGTTTATCTGAATTGAGTTGCATGCTTATTTTGATTTGATTTTATAGATTATGAAATCTATTACTTTTGAATGTGTTCATGATAGCATGTTTTATGATTTAGATTGTTTCTATACATGCTTACGATGTTTTATACTGGGATTTATTCTCACCGGAGTATCCGGCTGTTGTCTTGTTTTGTATGTGTGCATGACAACAGGTGGGGCAAGATCGGGGTCGAGAAGATGATGAGAGAAGACGAGTTTAGCGTGGTGATTCCGGACTTGGATATAGATAGGTTTTATTACTTGAACTTTAGTAGTCGAACCTTAGATTAATTGAGAGACTATTGTACATTATTGTATTTTGGTACTGAAACGTAGTTTTATACAGATATGTATATTACATAGATGCCATTACCTTCCGCACTTGTATTTTAAAAAGAAAAATTTTTAGACCATGTTTTATCTGAATTGATAATTAAATCCCAAAGATAATTAAGAAAAGATCAGCGTCCGGGTCCCCACAATTATCGTCGCTTCATTTCAGATTTCTCCAAGATTGCCCTGCCATTAACCAATTTGGCGAGGAAGACTGTGAAGTTCGAGTGGTCCATTGATTGCCAAAGTTCATTCCAAGAGCTGAAGGATAGATTGACGACAGCTCCTGTTCTTTCATTGCCATGTGGTTCAGAGGATTTCGTTGTGTATACCGATGCGTCGAAGAAAGGCCTTGGTGCAGTGCTGATGCAGCGAGGTAAGGTTATCGCCTATGCTTCTCGCCAGTTGAAAGATTATGAGAATAATTATCCGACGCACGATTTGGAGCTGGCAGCTGTGGTTTTCACCCTGAAGATTTGGAGACATTATTTGTATGGCGAAAAGTGTGAAATTTTCACAGACCACAAGAGTTTGAAGTATCTGTTTTCCCAGAAAGAGCTCAATATGCGACAGAGGCGGTGGTTAGAGCTTGTCAAAGACTATGATGTGACGATCAGTTACCACCCAGGGAAGGCGAATGTTGTGGCAGACGCTTTGAGCCGTAAGTCAAGTTCTTCTTTGAGTTCTTTGATTCAGAGACCGCTGTTGTTGGACTTGCAGAGAGAGGAGATTTCTTTGGTAGTTCCGGGGACCATTGCTCGCTTTTCAGTGTTGGTTATTCGGGCTACATTGACGGACAGGATCCGTAGAGAGCAGACTGATGATGTTCAGTTGTCAGAGTTGAGAGCTAGAGCTGAGGAGAGAGGTAACTCAGAGTTTGCGTTGAATGGTGATGGTTTGGTGACTTTCAGAGGCCGTATTTGTGTTCCCGTTGGTGATGATATTCGGCGAGACGTCTTGACAGAGGCTCATACCGCGCCATATTCGATACATCCAGGCAGCACCAAGATGTATCAGGATCTTCGTCGACTTTACTGGTGGCCAGGTATGAAGAAAGATAATGCCGTATTTATCTCTCAGTGCCTAACTTGTCAGCAGGTGAAGATTGAGCACCAGAGACCTGCTGGGACATTGCTATCTTTGCCGATTACTCAGTGGAAGTGGGAGCATATTACGATGGATTTCGTGACTGGTCTTCCCAAGACGCAGAAAGGTTTCAATTCCATTTGGGTTATTGTTGATCGATTGACCAAGTCAGCGCACTTTCTTCCAGTCAAGACGACGTATTCCATGAACCAGTATGCCGAGGATTATATAGCAGAGATTGTTAGACTTCACGGTGTCCCTGTGTTGATTGTGTCTGATCGTGACCCTAGATTTACCTCAGAGTTTTGGAATAGTTTGCACAGAGCTATGGGTTCGTGGTTAGCATTCAGTACAGCTTATCACACTCAGAGCGACGGTCAATCAGAGAGAGTCATTCAGATTCTAGAGGATATGCACAGAGCTTGTACTATTGATTATTCTGGTAGCTGGGATTCTAAGTTGCCTTTTGTTGAGTTCACGTACAATAACAGTTACCAGGCGACGATTGGCATGGCACCGTATGAAGCACTTTATGGCAGGAAGTGTAGATCCCCCTTGTATTGGGATGAGGTTGATGAGAGGAAGATGTTGGGACCAGAGTTGGTCCAACAGACAGCCGATGTTGTTGCTGTTATCCGTGAGAGGATGAAGACTGCGCAGTCGAGACAGAAGAGCTATGCGGATGTTCGTCGCAGACCGTTGCAGTTTGAGGTTGGCGACCATGTGTTCTTGAAGATTGCAGCTCTCAAGGGTGTGATGCGATTTGGCAAGAAGGGTAAGTTGAGTCCGAGGTTTATTGGTCCCTTTGAGATCTTGGACAGGTTTATTGGTCGCAAAGTTAAAATTTTGAGAAACAAAGAGATCGGCATCGTTAAAGTTCTTTGGAGGAACCATTTGATCGAAGAGGCTACGTGGGAACCAGAGGATGAGATGAGAGAGAAGTATCCTGAGTTGTTCGTGCAGTGACGTCAATTTCGAGGACGAAATTCCTTTAAGGAGAGGAGATTGTAATAGCCGAGCCCGGTGTACGGTACGGTTTAAGTTTTCGTATGTTATAGATTTATTGATTACGCTTGGGTTTAGTTGTGATGATTAGAGTTGTGATTATGGGCCATAGTATTGTTGGTTATTATTGTCTTAAGGTGTAGTTGTTGTTGGTTGTTCGTTTCAGCGTTTCGGATCGATTTTGGTTGCATTGTTTTGTCTCTTGGCCGTGACCAGAGTGCACCCGCGCTCATAGTAGGAGTGCCCCCGCGGTGTACTTTTCATAATTTTGTTGTTGGAGGGCCGTGGCATCACCGCACCCGCGGTGGTGTTGAGACCGCACCCGCAGTAGAGACCGCACCCGCGTTGTGTGCAGCGCCGCACCCACGGTCGTAGTGTTTCAGAATTTGGTGGTTTTGCCATGAGCATGGCGCACCCGCGATGCTTGTTTGAGCGCACCCGCGCTCATGCATTACTGAGGTATGGGCGAGATATTTAGTACCTTTTTGGATGAGTTGACTTCATTTTCACCTTTCCCTTTCCTCTCAATCTCGTTTTTCTCTCTAGAACCAAGGGTCCTCCATTTCTTTCATTTCCTATCTTCAATCCAAGCTTCTAGTTGGATTTTCGAGTAGAGATTGAAGTTCTCCTTGGTGCTAGGAAGCTAAGGTAAGCTTTTGGTTGTGTTATCTCTTGGTTTTGGAGAAGAGATGTTATGGGTTTGATGTATTTGTTGGTTTAATGGATTATTTGACTTGGATTCTTGGATATTGAGTTGATGTTGGTGTTATTTATGGATTATTGTTGTAGGTGGTGTACCAAGAGTTAGATTCAAGGTGTTATTGTGGTTTGTAAGTGGAATTTCATCCCTTGTGCTCACATGATAGTATATGTATTGTGTTTCAAAGGTTTTATTGTGTTATTCTCTTCATTGGCTTCATAACTATGTATTGATTCAATTGTATATATATTGGAGACATTGTATGTCTCAATTGTATTAAAAAGGGAATACAAAGAGTATAGACTTCAAAGTGATTGATTAATGCCAAGAGAGAGTTTCAAATGCTTTATTGGATTGATAGATATATAGTCAGAGATTGCATGCAATTAGTTGATCAACGACCATAGGCTTATATCCCTCAGAGTTATCGGTTTATATCGATTGGGATACGAGCACCACAGACAGAGTTACTATTGATATCAATCCAACCAGAGTAAAGAGAAATACCATCTCATTGTTATTGATATTGCTATGATATTCATGTTTCAGAGTTGATGGTATTTAATGATTTCAATGCTATGTTTTACAGAGTATGATATGTTCATTGTTATGTAAGAGTTCCACTTGCTGAGTTTTATACTCATTTCAGTTATTTTCATGTGATGCAGATAAGAGCGACGGGCCAGGATTTTGACTGTGGATTGGGGTCATATGCATACGATGATTGGAAGGAAGTAGTTTGTTTTGCAAACAATATTTTGTACATGATCATTAAAATGATGTTTTGTATTTTGATGTATCATTTAGTTGATCATGTTGATACTTTTGATGATATTTGGAAATGTATTTTGAAACTCCTTCCATTTGTAAGAAAATTTTAAATTCCGCTGTATTTTAATTGTAACGGGTCAAGGTGTCACACGTACTACCACGATCAAATCTGAGAGGGGATTGTTGTGTCTGGGGTTGCTTCACACACAACCTCCCTAGCTGTCTAATCAGACTCGCCTCAGCTCTCTTCGCTCTACTCAAGATATCAGCAAAATGGTAAGGTCGCTGCAGATTCATTAATGCAACTACCTCCGAATTCAACCCTCTGATGAACTGATTTACTATATCTTCATCATTTCCAGTTAAATGATGAACAAAACTCAGTAAAGTAGAGAATTTGGTGGTATATTCATCAATATTCAATGGGCGTTGTCTTAAACTCTCAAATTCTGCTCTTTTGTCCTCCTGGTAGGAAACAGAGAAAAATCTTTGATAGAATTCAATTCTGAAGACTTCCCACGTGATCACAGTACCACGTTGTGCTAATACTCCTTTGATTGTAATCCACCAACTTCTGGAAGCCTCTCGTAACTGGTGGAATACCAATTTAACTCTCTGTTCATCTGTACATTCAAGTAAATCAAATAATATTTCTATATCATCAAACCAGTTCTGACAATCTTCGGATGTCTCGAAACCACTCAGAATCGGTGGCTGAAATAACTGAAATTCTGCCATCTTTACTTCTATCTGAGTTTCTGATACATCTATCTGTTCAAACGAAGTACTATCCCTCTCTGGAATTCTCCGAGGCGGTATATCTGAATATCAAACAAATTAATACACAATCTATATAATCTGTCTCAGCCCTCCTCTGATCATATACCTCTGATTCAGACTCGGTTCTGATTCAGTCTTGATGATTACATGCTGTAGTCAACTCAGATAACAAACAACATGTAATAGGGAAAGCAATAAATCATGTTAGCACACACAATGTAAGTCAACATTAAAATAATTCTCATGCTAGCAATCACATGCAAGGAAAGAAAATTCAATCTACACCGCTCATTCTCTTATCTCAATCTAAAGGATCTATGCTCTTGTGGGGACCCGGACGCTAATCATGATCTTAATCATCATTGGGACTACTTAATCAATTATAAAAACACGGTCTAAATTTTTTTTTAAAATATAAAGCGGAAACGTAATGTAATTTACTCAAATTACATATTAGACATGAACATACAAATCTTGTGTTATCTACAAGAATTCAACTAGGTTCAACTATATATCAATGCTGAATCCTATGTTGCTTCGAAGCCCGGATCTCCACGCTATCTAATCTTCTCTCATCCTCTTCTTGACCCTGATCCAGCCCCACATGTTTTCATGCACACATACAAAACAAGACAACAGCTGGATAACTCCGGTGAGAAATACATCCCAGTATAAACAATGTAAACATGCAATTATATAGAAACATATACAAAAGCATATATCAGTTATCATTAACATGTAGCAATTCAACAAACATGAATGATAGAAAACTGTAAATCAACATGTGTGGGGACCCGGACGCTAATCATCTTCTTAATCATCATTGGGACTAATTAATCAATAATAAACAGGGTCTGATTTTTTTTTTAAAATGCGGAACGTAGACACATCAAACTAATATACAACTTAGTATATAATAAAGTACAAGTCCTGTACCGTCTACAATTCATTAAAACTAAAGTTCAACATCTAAATATCAAGTGTCGAAACTCTATATACATCCAAGTCCGAAGTCTCCACTCTATCACGATCTCTCCTAATCTTCTGGACCATGATCCTGCCCCACCTGTTGTCATGTACACATACAGACAAGACAACAGCCGGATAATTCCGGTGAGAATATAATCCCAGTATAAATCAACGAAACATGCAATCATATAAACAAATATACATCATGTAATCAGGTATTAAATATATGTATCAAAATCTGAAACATAAACAATCATAGACTGTCGACAATGCTCGTAACTCTACAATTCAGACTAGACTCAATCCTAGTCTAGGGATCCCGGTTTCCAAATGTGGTATTCCTATATCGAATTCCGTAATAGAAGGAACTCTGTTCCTATTACTCGATATAACCAAATATGATGTTCCTATATCGAATTCCGTAATAGAAGAATTCCAATCCTATTTACTCGATATAACCAACATCCGGTGTCCTGACCTATCCGTCATGGACTGTAGCTTTATCGCTAATATCATTATCTTGAGACATCGTGCAATGTTCCCGTGGCGATTCCACCACTATCAGGAACTTCTGTCACAAGATTACTCATCTGATACCTGCTATCTATAATTCAAGAAAACAAGTACATCAGTCAAATCAATGCAAATATCAATGCAATAAAGTAAAGTATGTGATTTAGGGAAACTCAAGTCTAATCCGACTCAAGTCGATCTCCCAATACCACATTGACTTATACCTTTATCTTCTCGGTCTGACGAGGACGAAGTCCAAAATTCAAATCTGTCCATATCAATCTGAAATAACAATATCGAATAGACCGTGTCAAAATACCGCTTAATTCAAAGCCTGTTCTGATCAATACACAATCAAAACATAATCTGATCAATATCGACTCAAGACACAATCTATTCCATATCGACGATATCACGATATAATCACAATCACTCTTGAGTCTGATCAATATCAATCCACTGATGT